>NC_043700.1:15173923-15224500 GCF_006229205.1 Suricata suricatta
TATTGTTGACATTGCTGCTATGAACATTGGGGTACATGTGCTCTTATGCATCAGCACTTATGTATCCCTTGGGTAAATCCCAGTGCTATTGCTGGGTCATAAGGGAGTTCTCTGGATAGTTTTTTGAGGAACCTTCACACTGTTTTCCAGAGTGGCTGCACCAGTTTACATTCCCACCAACAGTGTAGGAGGGTGCCCGTCTCTCCACACCCTCGCCAGCATCTATAGTCTCTTGATTTGTTCATTTTAGCCACTCTGACTGGTGTGAGGTGGTATCTCAGTGTGGTTTTGATTTGTGTTTCCCTGATGAGGAGTGATGTTGAGCATCGTTTCATGTGCCTGTAGGCCATCTGGATGTCCTCTTTGGAGAAGTGTCTGTTCATGTCTTCTGCCCATTTCTTCGCTGGGTTATTTGTTTTGTGAGTGTGAAGTGTGGTGAGTTCCTTGGAGATTTTAGATGCTAGCCCTTTATCTGATATGTCATTTGCAACTATCTTTTCCCATTCCGTCGGTTGCCTATTAGTTTTCTTGATTGTTTCCTTTGCAGTGCAGAAGCTTTTTATCTTGATGAAGTCCCAAGAGTTCAGTTTTGCTTTCATTTCCCTTGCCTTTGGGGATGTGTCAAGTAGGAGATTGCTGTGGTGGAGGTCTAGGAGCAACCTCTATTCTTGATAAAAACCCTCAACAAAGCAAAGATAGATGTAACATAGCTCAAATATAATAAAGGCCATGTATGAAAGATACAGCTAATATCCTCAATGGGGAAAAACAGATCCTCTCCCCTAAAGTCAGGAATAGGATTAGGAGGTCCACTTTTATCATTACTATTTAACATAGTACTGGAAACCTTAGCCTCAGCAATCAGACAACAAAAAGAAATAAAAGGCATAAAGATTGGTAAGGAAGAGGTCAAACTTTCACTCTCTGCAGCTGACATGATAATCTATGTAGGAAACCTGAAAGCCTCCATCAAAAAATTGCTGAAACTAACACATGAATTCAGCAAAGTCGCAGAATATAAAATCAAAGTACAGAAATCTGCTGCATTTCTATACACCAATAATGAAGTTGCAGAAAAAGAAATAAAAAAGTTGGTCCAATTTACAATTGCACCAAAAATAATAAGATACCTAGACATAGACCTAACCAAAGAGATAAAAGATATGTACTCTGAAAACTATAAACACTGATGAAAGACACTGAAGAGGGCTCAAAGAAATGGGAAAGCATTCCATGCTTAAGGATTAGAAGAATAAACATTATTAAAATGTCTACACTACCCAAAATAATCTACACATTTAATGGAATCCCTATCAAAATAGCACCAGCATTTTTCACAGAGCTGAAACAAATAATCCTAAAATTTGTATGGAACCACAAAAGACCCTGATTGGCCAAAGCAATCCTGAAAAAGGAAAACAAAAGTGGAGGCATCACAATTCTGGATTTCAAGCTATATTACAAAGCTGTAGTCATCAAGACAGTACGGTACTGGCACAAAAATAGACACATAGATCAATGGAACAGAATAGAAAACCCAAAAATGGACCAACAACTATATGGTCAACTAATCTTTGACAAAGCAGGAAAGAGTATCTAATGGAAAAAAGACAATCTCTTCAACAAATGGTTTTGGGAAAACTGGGATGGTGACATGTTGAAGAATGAAACTTCTTATACCACACACAAATATAAATTCAAAATGGGTGAAAGGTCTAAATGTGAGACAGGAAACCATCAAATTCTGAGGATAACACAGGCAGCAACATCTTTGACCTCAATTAGGACAACTTCTTACTAGACACTGAAAGCATGGGAAGCAAAAGCAAACATGAACTATTGGGGTCTCATCAAGATTAAAAGCTTCTGCACAGCAAAGGAAACAATCAACAAAACTAAAAGGCAGTCTACAGAATGGAAGAAGATATTTACAAGTGATATATCAGTTGAAGGGTTAGTATCCAAAATCTATAAAGAACTTATGAAACTCAACACCCAAAAAACAAACAACCCAGTTAAGAGATGAACAGAGGACATGAACAGACACTTCTCCAAAGAAGATATCCAGATGGTTAATAGATACATGAAAAGATGCTCAACATCACTCATCATCAGGGAAATATAAATCAAAACCGTGATGAGAGATCCCACCTCTTGCCTGTCAGAATGGCTAAAATTAACAACGCAAGAAACAACAGGTGTTGGCAAGGATGCAGAGAAAGGGGAACCCTCTTGCACTGCTCGTGGGAATGCAAACTGGTGCAGCCATTCTGCAGAACAGTATGGAGGTTCCTCAAAAAACTATAAATACAACTACCCTGTGACCCAGCAATTGCATTATTAGGTATTTATCCAAAGTTTACAAAAATACAGATTCAGAGGGGTACATGCACCCCAATGTTTATACAGCATTATCAACAATAGCCAAACTATGGAAGGAGCCCAAATATCCACTGACTGATGAACATATCGAGAAGATGTATGTGCACGCATGCACACACGTACACGCAAACACACATAACACAATAGAATATTACTCAGCCATCAAAAATAATGAAATCTTGCCATTTGCAATGATGTGGATGAAGCTAGAATGTATTATACTAAGTGAAATGTCAATCAGAGACAGAGGAATACCACATGCTTTCACTCATATGTGGAATTTAAGAAATGAAACAAACATATAGGAAGTGGAGGAGGGAAGAGGAGAGAGCGAAGCAAATCACCAGAGATTCCTAATGATAGAGAACAAACTTGGGGTTGATGGAGGCAGGGGAGTGGGAGATGGGCTAGATGGGTAATGGATATTAAGAAGGGAACTTGTAACGATGAGCACTGGGTGGTGAATGTTAAGTGATGAGTCACTGAACTCTACTCCTGAAACCAATATTGTACTGCATATTAACTAACTAAAAATTTTTAAAAAGCAATATAACATATTGTTAAAAAATAATAAAGTATAATTCAGTGGTTCTTAGTACATTCACAGAATTGTGTGAGCTGGATTAGACTCTTCAGTCTAAAGGAGACTACAGGGACCATTACCTTTAAATTTACTCAGACTGATAAACACCAACTCAGCCTCTGTAAGCTTCACAAACAGAGCACTTATCTGAGCTAAGTGCTTTGGTCCAGAGAACGTGCATTGCCCATTGCTTTGGCCTCTGTGAGGGAGGGAAACTCTGTGTCATCCCTACAAATGTGAAAGCTTCACATCTTTCTTCTTCTTGGTCCAAATCCTGCCCATTACCTATTCTAGTTCTCTTCCAACTTATTTTTCTTTATCTAGAATTTCTACCATTGAAGACATTTCAAAATACACACAACACAAATATTTGAAATAAATGGGGGTAGTAGAAGACTTTTAATACTTGTTAGCACAAATGAGTCTATTCGATGGCCCAGTAAGCATTGATCAGAGAGATTGGGATCAAGTACAGGTGTATTCATGAGGAGGAATGAAAAGCTCTGTGACATGAAGCAGTGCTCTGACAGGGTCATGGTTGGGAGCTTTGGGAAGTCAGATAGCAGCAACTGAAGTCCAGGTGCATGAAAGGGGAGGCTGAACAACCAGTGCACCTGTGGGCATAATTGTGCCTGAAGCAGCTCTTACACATGACGTTGGTTGCATAACCTCCATGCTTTTGTGACACAGAGATATGTGCATGCCTGGGCACATATACACATGATGGCTGATACACATACCTGGGTTTTTCAACCCTTATACTCTCAAAAAGGATATAGAATCACAATTTGGCCTCATGGGAGGTCGTTCTCAAACTCACAACATAGTTTTGCTTTTGGTGCAGACATAAGAACTTGCATATACTTCAGCAGGAGAAAAATTGAATCAATAAAGGAATGGAATAATTGTCATCCTCAAATATTTGACATTTAATATATAGTCTTAGTGTCAAGTTTATTTATGGTTAATACTTACAATAGGGGTAGCAATTAGGTTTTAAGAGCAGATATTGTATTATTCTTTGAATAATGGACAGTGATTGTGCTTTGGGTTTGCATAAATTAAGACATGCTGAAATGCCTTATTTCTAGAGAAAGGAAAACATGTTGTTGGACATTGCATATTTAGACAAAGTTTTCAGGTAACTAAAAAGGCAAAGTTGATATCTGATTTTGTGTCATTATGAAGTGAATGACTGATAATACTACTAAAAATTTGGAAGGAAATAATTATAAGCAACCACTTCTTATATGTGCTTCGTTTTAAAATTAATCACATGAAGCATTCTAATGCTTAAATGAAGCTTAAAAATGTTAATTTGTAAGTGTAGAGAAAAGTATTCAAAAAGCCATATTGTTATGCCTGTATTCAATGTCTCTTATTTGGTAGGGTTTCAAATAAATATTTACTTAATAATTACAAATATTTCAAATAAATATTTACTGGATATTACTCTCCAAAATGAACAGACTTGGGATGTTATCTTGAAGTGGTCCTAGAGGAGATAAATCATTTATTTACTTCAATTATCTGAACACCTCATTCTTTCTTGATTTGCCTTTTTTGTGCTTAAGATTCAGATGGCCCGGCATAAATAATAAAAGAACATTAGGTTATGATGACATGATACTAAAGAGTCATGGTTACAAATAACAGTTTTGTAAGGCAGACATCAGATCTGTTCAAAGGTCAACCTGAGAAACTTGCAACTGAAGTTAATAGAAGAAACCCAGAGTTCCATTCTGTTTATCTTGGAGTGTTCTCATGTTGGACAAACTGGAGATGATCTCAGATGGAGACGAGTAAACTGTGCATGTGTCACATTAACTATTATGTTTTACTCTGCTTACACAGGTGCAAACATATGTGATAACTAGGAATGCTTTTTATTCAACTGTTCATCCTACCTGTAGAGAGCATAGCAACTCCACCCTATGTTTACTCTGAAAACAAACAAACAAACAACCCTATAATTTAGTTAATCATGAGTCCAAAGTTCATAGATACCCAGTTCTTAATTCTAACAGATAGTTTTGTTGATCAATGTTAGCTTTAAGAAGCTTGTAAATATAAACCCAATGACTCATCTGTTTACTAAGGAAATAGGTTGTTCTGTGAGCAAAATCAAGATCGGTTTGCAGTCTTTGTTCATGACATAAATTCCCATGTAGAATCTGGTGTGAACTTAGAGACAAAATGCTAGTATGGGGGGGTGTGCATATTACTTTCTTATTTTATTTTGTTTTGATTCCTTTCCATTTTAACATTGCTATTTTTATTTTGTACTTTATGTATTTAAAAACAATGTTCATATTGCAATCATTTTTTTCTTTTTATTTAGGTTAACTCCAGCTAGTTAACATACCATGTTATATTAGTTTCGGGTGTACAATATAGTATACCCATACTTCCATACAAGATGCAGGACTCATCACTAAGAGTTCACTCCTTAACCTCCTCACCTATTTTACCCATCATGCATCCTCTTCCATCAGATTATTCTCTCTAATTAGGAAATCTGTTTCTTACTCTCTGTGTCTCTTTCTTTCATTTTTCCCCTTTTACTTATTTGTTTTACTTCTTAAGTTCCACATATGTGTGAGATCATATGGTATTTGTCTTTTCTGACTTACTTTACTTAGCATTATACTTTCTAGTTCCATTCATGTCATTGCAAATGGCAAGATTCCATTCTTTTCTGTGGCTGAATAGTTATATCTCACTACGTCTTTATGCATTCATCAATTGATGGACCCTTGGACTTCTTCCACATCTTGGCTATTGTAAATAATGCTGCTATAGGCATAGGAATGCATGTATCCCTTTGAATTAGTGTTTTTGTATTCTTTGGGTAAACACCCAGCAATTGCTGTATCACAAGGTAATTCTATTTGTAACTTTTTGAGGAACCTCTATACTGTTTTCCAGAGTGGCTGCACCAGTTTGCGTTCCCACCAACAGTGCACAAGGGTTCTTTTTTCTCCACATCCGTGAAAACATTTTTCCTTCTTGGGTTATTGATTTTAGCCATTCTGACAGGCATGAAGTGATATCTCATTGTATTTTGATTTCATTTCCCTGATGATAAGTGATGCTGAGCATCTTTTCATATGTCTCTTGGCTATCTGGATATCTTCTTTGGGGAACTGTCTGTTCATGTCTTCTGGCCATTTTTATTTTATTTTTGTAAATGTTTATTTCTTTTTGAGAGAAAGAGAGAACATGAGTAGGGGAAGAGCAGAGAAAGAGGGAGACAGAGAATCCCAAGCAGGTTCCACACTGTGAGTGCAAAGCTATATATAAATTAATGCATTCTTTTCTATTTATTAATTATCTACATGTTGAAATTTCAAGATTTAATTGTCAAAAGAATAATTTGTGTTAAGTGTTATGAACATGCAACTGCAGGCATCCTTCCCAAGCCTTGGTCACATAGTCTGAATTACCAGATTTAAGCTTTATCTCTCTTGAACTTTGGATTAGAAGTATACTATTTAAAAAAAACTTTACTACTTTTTTCTTGTTATTAAACATGTGAATTTAAGCCATTTATTATTATTCTACTATATCCTAATCTACAATGTACATTAATGTATAATATAATGTCTAATGAACATTTTTATCATGAAATCTTTCATTCTTAATTCAGCCTCTTTTTAGTACAGTACACATATCCTCAGCTATGCTTCCTGATTCCAAGTGAGATGTTGTTTTACCTTCTACAGATAATACCTTGAGCCCTTCCACTGGAAAGGGCCATGAGCTATGACGGGGGACAACTGTGGGGATTAAATTATTTCTCAAATAGCTTCTATTTGCTCCTCCTGATAGTCACACCACCTTTGTCCCCTAGTCCAGAAATGCCAGCCATGATAATTTCCATACGTTGGCAAGATTCTGGATGGTGTATTGGGTTGGTTTTCAGTTTTCTCCACTGCTACTTTGGATTTCAACTTTCTTGAGTTTTCTAAGTCAGTTACCATTTATTTGCTCTATAGCTTTAAATCTTCTAAGTTTAAGTCCTTTCCAGACCAAAATATTTTAAAATAACATCTGGAAAAACTATAATCTACTTTGGGTACATTCATTTCCTTGATCTCTATGTTTTTTACTTATTTTATCTGAATGCCTCTCAATAAATTGGTTTTGGTGCAGGGGCTCCCGTTGCAATCACAAATGCCTACGGGGCCAGGCTGGTGTTCTGGCTTCTCTCACTAGATCAAAACCTTAGACAGGGCAAAGTCAGAAATAATTGGATAAGTCTGGGGGAATCCCAGAGGAATACAACATGTGCCTTATTTTCCATTTGGGACAAATGGAGATTTCCTGCTCTAGGCCCATTGGCAGCAGCTGTAATATGGTAGAGTTGACTTTGTGACCAGGGGGCGAGACAGGGGGCCTGAGACGATGCCTACCTTCCCATTCCCCACCACCACACTCTGCCAGTTTGCCTTGGTTTGTATGCGGAAGGGACAGTCTTTTTTTTTTTAATTTATTTATTGTTGAGAGAGAGACAGAGCATGAACAAGGGTGGGGCAGAGAGAGGGAGACAAAGAATCTGAAACTCTGAGCTGTCAGCACAGAGCCTGATGTGGGGCTCAAAGCCACGAACTGCAAGGTCATGACCTGAGCTGAAGTTGGACACTTACCCGACTGAGCCACCCAGGTGCCCCGGGGACAGTTTGAGAAGCTTCCCGTGTATCCCCAGTGAGGAGCATAGGAAGTAGGTAAGACATGTAAGTTAAGGACATGGCCAGGTGGTCACCATAGTGAGAGGCAAGGTGACAAAACAACCAGGGGCCAGGTGGAGTTCAGGTCTGAGATGCAAAGGATCCATGACTCCAAGGAAGACCGGGCTGAGATTTCCCGAGATGATGCTGGAGGTGGGTTTGTGGCCTGCTGCCAACCACGTGGAGAAAACAAACCACAAGTGAAACCACGATTTTAACCGTGGGTACAAGGGGGCCCCAGGAGGCCAGCAGCCCCTCCCTTCCTCTTGAAGGCCATCCCCCCTTGGAGAGGTCATCTTGGGAAGGAGGAGGCAGCAGTGATGAAATTTGGGGCATGAAGAGACAGCCTTGAAGGAGGTCTGAGCCTTGACTTTGACTGAATAGTTCATCTGAAAAAAGCATTTAAAATGAAAGAGACCATTTCAAAGCATAAGCAACTGTTTTAATGGAAAGGGAGTGAATTATCTTTAATTAGCAAATTTAAGTGTTTTTCCTATCAGCAGAAATTGTGGGCTTATAAGAAAGAGTAAAGGACTTATAAAAACTAAACCACACTTCTCTTAAAATACCTGAGTTGTTAAAATACGTGTCAGGGTATGATTGGCCTCTCGTTGGAATGTTGATTTTATTTGAATGCATTGAGTGCCACTTCATTAGGTATTTTAAAAATATTTTATGTATTTATTATGTATGTTGCATCTGGTGGTATAAGTGTTTGAATATGAAACTAGAGAAATCTAGGGAATTTCTTTCTGACATGCACTATAATAGTTAAAACAGTACCAGACTTGTATTAGAATATAAGATTGTCATTTGGTATTTACTACCATTGCAGAGATAGCTTGTTAAAGAAAGATAATTAGACTTCCCCAAATATCTTGATGTCATAATACAAATGTAGATTGTGGAGTAGGACATACAAATAAAAAGATTGCTTTAAGTATCATTCAGTTACTGCTAGCCAGAGAGAAAAGGAGCTGCAGAACAGCTAAATGTCTGTTTACACATACATGTATAGCAGGCACTTGTCTCCCACTCCTTTTCTTCAGTAACAATAAGATAAACGTCTAAATGCCTTGGTTTTAGATTTGGGGTCAAGAGTTTGCTATACTTCTGCCCAGAGCCAGCGATGTCTTCCTGTGTTACGTGCGCGTGAGGGGGTGCGTGCTCGGTCTGCCTAAGCCTCAGTTAAGCTTTGGGGTAGAGAGTGACGGTGTCGTAGCCCTCTGGGGGCCGCATGCGGGCTCTTGCGTGGGTTTCGCAGTACAGCTCGCCCTCCACGAAGAAGTAGCCCTTCTGTTTGAGGTTGAGGTTACAGTCGGCACACACGAAGCACTCCGGATGCCGGTACTTATCCCGTGCCTTCACAACAGCACCACTGTAGGGAAAAGGGAGATCAAGTAAAACAAAACCAAAGAAAACAAAACACAAAGCCGAAAACATGATGCAAAGGGAGAGGACACTGCAGTTAAGCAGGTGTTATCTGTTTCATATTCAGAAAACAGCCTCCAGCTGTAAAACCAGCACGCCTGTGAAACAGGTCATTGTCCATCCAAGGGGACCACAGGATGTGTTTCTCACTCACGTTGATGGGTGCATGTTTTTCAGAGTTTTCAAACAAGTGGTTTTTACAGGAGTTATTTGATCTTAACTCATGATCTTTGCCAATTCTTTCTATGGGAGAGGAAAGTATGATATAAATAAGACTAACAACCTCTGCACAGGATTC
Organism: Suricata suricatta; assembly: GCF_006229205.1. Taxonomy (NCBI): domain Eukaryota; kingdom Metazoa; phylum Chordata; class Mammalia; order Carnivora; family Herpestidae; genus Suricata; species Suricata suricatta. The sequence continues at coordinate 15,183,348 of NC_043700.1, forward strand.
TGATTTTGACCGAGGTTGCCTACAGGGCTAGAAGTCCCTCTGACTGCTTTCTACGTTGGTGGTGCAGCCTTTATTGTATGGACTGTATGGGGCACAGAGGAAAGAGACTCAAGAGCAGAGATGGGATTGCCATGGATGGGCGCCTGACCTCTGCTGTCAAAACAGTTTACTCCAGCGTGGGTGCAGTCACTGCTTTGGGTACCATTATAAACTCTGGAGTTTTATGAGATCCTTTCTGCTTTGGAGCTCCCTGTCCTGCTTCTTTCTTTGTCACATTCCCCAACTTTCTGGAACCAGGCTTAGCCCCCCACTGCCGTCCTGGGATGAATCCCAGAAACCCAGACCAATGGTGCCTCAGCGTGAGCTAAGAGTAGAGGAACAGAATAAAAGGGTGGGAGAAGTAGCTACGGGGTGGGGGGGGGCATTTGCAGTTGAGAGATTGAAATGACTTGGCTCGCTGGAAGATTTGAACTAGCAAGTGTGGCTATTCAAACATAAGGGCTCTTGAAATGGAAGCTGACTGCATTTTTTAAAAATTATATTTCAATATTTGTACAACTTAAGAAACTGGGTAGAGATCATGTGTTTTAACAACCTGATGATCCTAGTATTTGGTTCCCTGAATTTATAAAGAAAAGAGAGTATTTAAAGACTGTATTAACAAAGGGAAGGCTTTTTGAAGTGAAATTATGATTCTTGGATGTGATTTTTAAAATATACTTCTAGGACAATTTTTTTTCATGAGAAAATATATGAAATTTTAAGTCCAGATTGTCAATTCACATATATGCCAATTTTAGGTTGCGTTGAATGAATTCTGGTCAAATGTACTAAACGTTATGGATATATTTCAAGTCACTGAATAGACATACAGAGCATGTCTCTTTCTTGGTATAAACGCCAAGATTTATAGTGAATTCCTGGGTTAAAAATGAAACTTACACAATGCCACTCCCACATTTGTCACAGAGTGGCATCTTCTGTGTGCTGCCAGGGCCACCATGGACTTTTGTAACTGGAGCTCTCACACTCCTAGTTCCAGCAGGACGGTCATCTGAAAAACAAAGTGTTTCCATTTATGGCAAGGGAACAGCTGGCTGCTGGCTAGTTCAGACTTTGCTTCTATTTTAAGGTGTGCACTTTAACTTAAGGAATTCTTAAGTTGCACGGGTACTGTCATTTCAAAAGGAGTCGGGCCGGTTCAAGCATAACTTGTTCCAAAGCAGGCCCTTACAAACCAGAATTAGTTAAAATTTGTCGTTGTCATTGTTGTAAGGAGCTGTCATTGTTGTAAGGAGCATAAAATGCACAAAGAGGCAGAGAACATTTTGCATTTTCCCCTGTTTCTTATTGGGGTAAAATAGACATAACGTAAAATTGACCATCTTAACCATTTTAAAATGGGTAAATCAGTAGCAGTAAATCTATTCACAAGATTGTGCAACCATCACCAATGATTATTTCCAGAACTCTTCTGTCATCCAAACAAACACCCTGTCCACACTGAGCAGTAACTGCCCATTCTATCTTCCTCCAAGGCCCTGGTGACCTCTATTCTACTTTCTGTCTCTCTGACTTGCCTATTCTAGGTACCTCATAGGTGTGGACTCACACAATATTTATCCTTCTGTGTCTGGCCTGTCTCAGCATGTTTGCAAGGTTCACCCACGTTGCAGCATGTATCGGGATTTCATTGAGGCTGCATAATATTCCGTTGTGTGGATAGACCATATTTTGCTTATCTGTTGATGAGTTGACAGACATATGCATTGTTTTCATTCTCTGGCTATTGTGACTAATACTGCTATGAACCTTGGTGTGTAAGTATCTGTTTGAATCCCTGCTTTCAATTCTTTGGGTACAGAACCAGGAATGTAATTATTGGGTTATATTGTAATTCTATGTTTAACTTTTTGAGGAACCTCTACACTATTTTTCAAAATGACTGCGCCATTTTTCATTCCCATCAACAATGAACAAAGGTTCCAATTTTTCCACATTCTCATCAACACCTGTTTTTTCCTTTAAAAAAATATTAGCCCTCCTAGGGGGGCATTTTTGTGAAGTTTTTTAAAGGACAATGTATCTTTTTAAATTAATTAATTAATTACTTTTACAGTGTATCTTTTATTGATGGAAAAAACATTGGTAAGAGTGTGAGCCCTGAGGACAGCAAGGGTGGTTAGAGTTTCAGCCCTGATCCTTACTGGCTGCGTCTCTTTGTACAAATCTGCTGTCTCTATGCCTCAGTTTCTCTTTTGTTAAATAGATAAAATAAAATTCCTGTCTCACAGGTTATTGTGAGGATTAAGTGATCAAGTATGCAAAGTACTTAGCACAGGGTTTGGAACATAGTAAGGGTTCCCTTCAGTGTTATTTTAAAATGATGATGATGATGATGATACCCTGGAGTGTGGGGGGAAGTTGAGAAATCTTACAATATCCATTGAAAATTGGAATTTACGATTTTGAAGCTGAATTAGCCCCTTGATTACTGTGAAGGGAATCTGTCTTGTGCTCTTTTATCACCAAGTTGGTGGCTACCTGGATACATTCTGGAAGCTCCTTTCCAAAACCAAGCACCACCCACATCCTTCTGAGGAAAGATTCATTAGATCACTGAATTGAATACATTTTTAGACTTTCGTGCCCGGTATGTTTACTGTTCTCTCGTCCCTTGACTTTTCTAACATCTTCCATCAGTCCTGTCCCAGCACACGTCCAGGGCTGCTCACCAGGGCCGTCGTTCACCAGTTCCTGGAGCACTCTGAACGAGCCCGACTGGCGAGGCTGGGTGGGTTCATTCCGATTGTCGTGCAGCATCCGGTACACGTCGGACTCGGGGGGCACGGAGGCTACGGGTTCACTGAAACACAGGGCGGCGGGCGAAGCTGTGTCAGGAGCGCCATGACACACAGGGTGCGCCAAAAGCCACAAGACATGAATAAGCAACGAGCACTGTATTTGCAGTAACTCTTGAACAAGGCTTCTGTATTTTCAAGTTGATCTCTATGACAATTAAAAATATGATATGACTTCACATGGGTCACCTTGAAGATGTCATTAAATTACGACACATCTCCATCTGGCAGAATACTTTGGAGGGCAACGAAAACACTCGTGTTTGGATATATGATTATAATGTGAACAAAATGAACTTTTCTCAGAAAAAAGACATCATACGTATGGTAGGAAGTACAGGAGTGACCCCAGTTTGATTATTCTCAGTCATAAAATGGTCAGTACAATTCAGATTCGCTTCTGATACTAAACAGAAAGGCACAGCTTCATTTTGTTTTTAAGGTTAATTTGTTAACTCCTGAAAACAACAAAGATAACATTTTGTTTATAAATTGAAGATATTTGACTCATATGTGAAAGTACGTAATGTAGAGACTTTCAGTTATATTGACCACATTTTGTTTTTTAATAGTCACATTATAAGTCACTTCTAACAACGAGTTTAGCTTTTTTAAAAAAAATATTCTACAAATACAATTCAAATATAAGAAAATGCCTCAATAATAATACTACATGTCAGGCACTCGGTGCTTTATTATTTTATGTCATTTAATTGCATTGTCTAGAAAAGGTAGTTGCTATCTGCATGTACTTTTCCTACCTGCATCCTATTTCAAAATCATCATCTTATATATCCAAAATTCCTTGCAAAAAAGCTTTGAGATATATTACATGATTATTATCTCATTGTATTCATCCCAAGAGATATTTTTGGGAATTGTTACATAGTACTCTTAAACATTATAAAACTTTAACTTATAAAAAGTGCTTATGTAACACTGAAAGAAGCAGTGAGACTTTATCTTATAATCTTTTTAATTAGAAAAGCTTGGTGGCAAGAGTGCATTGAACAAATATTCACAAATAAGAAGGAATTAGTCAAAATAAGAGACCGAAGGAAATTAAATATTTACATTATTAGCTTGAGCTTATAAAACCTTATTCATGGCAAAAATTCCAAATGAAAAAATAATTACCTCTCCATAAGGTACCATTAAAAGAAAGTAGAGGTGCTATCTTTTAAAATCCCTCTGAACCTCCCATCCCTTTCCCAAATTTTGACCTCCAAAGGAGAAACGTAGAATAGACTAGATTATAAATCACTTTTGGAAAGTATTGTACCAGACATTTTTAAAGAACATTGTAGCTTTCCAAGAGATACACATTCAGTCCTTCCATGATTTCATTTTTTTTTTTCAATCTGTCACATAAAGTTCTACTTAGTTCATTCTGGAAATCACTTTTATCTTTATGTCTAGATATTTACAATACATCCTTAGTATTTTTCTCTTGAAAGCTTTCCACATAACTTTCTTCCAATTAAGACAATGTTAAAAGACACCAGAAAGTTGACATTGCCCATGTGTTTAATTAATATGCCGATTGTTCAAAAAGACTCGTATTACCTCATTGAGGGTGTTTCCCCTAGAGCTGTTGAAACCTGACCCTGAAGTGTTTCCATAATATTGTCATCTGAGTACAACTGCATAGGTGTATTAAACTGAGCATGTACAATCTTCACACCAGGAAGTTCCATTTCCAAAGGAATGTTAGGGGCCATCTTAGCAGCAACTTTCAAGTCACCTGGGCAAATAGTACTAAGAGTACTGACAGAAGAAGGGGTGCTACGTCCACTGCCACCGTCAACACCAGACGGAGTACTGCATCCACTGTGTTAATGACCATGTCACACAGAGAGGTGGCACAGGAGTCAGAAAATCCAGACAGAAGAACACAGAGAACAAGTACAGAGAGGTTAAAAGGGATTGAAGACAGGAAGTAAGAAGTGAATTCAATCAAATCAAACAAAACATTTATTTCTGGCTAGGATATATTTTAAAAAGGCAAGACATTTAAAAATTCATGATTGAAAAAATTCAAGAAAATTAAAAAGTACAGGTGATATTGCATTTTTTGGCTCTGTTCTACTAGGCAATATGTTAAGCTGAGGGTTACACGTAGACTTGTATGGAAAGTAGAAAAGATGAAACTAGCTTTACTGTTTTAAAATAGGCCACACAATTTTAAACTTGCCAACATCACAAACAAATGATGCAGGGAAATTACATTGGCTGGATGTCCTTTTACCGTTATGATCTGCAGGGTTTAAAAATTAAAACATTAATGAATGATCCTTCACAAGTAGTAACTGACTTTGCAGTGTGAATAATAATGAGATATTTGGACTAATTTCAAAACAGGAAGCATGTTTCAGAAATGCAGTTATGGGTTCATTGAATAGGAACCTGCAACTTGTAGGTTCTGTGATAAGGATTATGTTTGAAAGCTATTTTGTAAACTTTTTCTGCTTTCATGCTTTAATTTTATGGAGTACACTTTAAAAAATTGTTCAGTGATTTAGTACAGCCTCTAGAAACAGCCAATAAATACTTATCACCTTGAAATTAATTGATTAGGGGGCAATAAGGTGGTCTTGGACTCTTTAGATGCTGTCTCAGCCATCATATGCAGCAATTTCATAACATTTTGGAGGTACACATATATTTCCATGCATATCTCTCATTTCCTTTTAAAGATCAATTGAGGGGAATTATTAAAACACGAGAAAGGCCAGTCATGCAGCTTTAAAAACAGCTAGGAAGATCTCATATTCTCTTTGAATCTAGATAGGAGGCTAGTCCCAGTTTACATGCCAGTGACTAAAAAGTAATTTATCTGCATGCACTCTAAGTGCAGCCTGAGACATGCATTTTACAAGAAAATGGAATATACTGAGTTTTTTTGTTAAAGCACAATCATTGAAGACTAAACCAAAAAAATATTAGTATTTGTAAATTTCTGTCATGCTTTCAGGTTAGTGTTGCTATAAACTCAAGGCAGAGAAAAATTTATATGATATAAAGTCCATTTTCTCTTAGGGCTTAGGTATGGCTCTTGCATTTACTCTCTGGGGCTACCAGTGTAAACCTCATATAGAGAGCAAAAACGAGAAGGATATTGGGCATTGATTTTGCTGACTGTATCAATGTTGTAGCCTGTTTAGTCTGGACAACTATGTCAGTAAATAGATTAAAAATGTTTTTTTGTCTGGTGACCCAGTTCAGCCGCCTGCATGACCTAAATGAGGCGAGAACACATGGATGTGCTCCTTCACTTCCTGGCTGTTGTGAGCCTATTTAAAACCCAGTTAATCCACTAATTAAACCCATTTTGTGGTTAATCACCCACAAAATGCCTCAACTGGCTTATTTGTCATTTTTGTAGGCTCAACACTTTCCTTATTCCTGAAATCGACCACAGTTGGTAAAAGAATAAAAGTAAATTTTCAGTTATAGTGGTTTACCCAGGATCATATCGATTTGACCTAAGTGCAACGAAGCATATTAAATTGTAATTCTGGGATTTGAAACACTGAGTTAAATCTTGGCAAAGTTGAGCTTAAAATGGTGAACCTTGTCAGCAAGCATTTATAGCTATTCTGACACTACTGTGTGCAGGCATAGACCCAGACAGTAGATAGGTAAGCTGTGAGCAATCAGAACTTACAGATAGGCTGTATTTTGTAGTTGTGATTAGTAATCTTTGTCTGTTATTAGTGTTCTTGTATATAGCATGCTTGTATACATAATTTTATGTAAGCAAAGATTGTATCTTCTATTGTCTGATTTCTTTATCATTCTATTTAGGGACCCATGGTTATTGAATACATAGGAAATATACCCTAAGCAAACAAGAATTACCTTTTTATAACTTTCTGGGGCAATTTAAAAAGTTCTCTTGAGCTGATGCTTTAAGTAAATAGTTTTCCTAGGCTCCAGTCACTGTGGGTAGTATTATGGGTCACCATAGCCTATTCCTGTGACCTGGAAAGGTAGGTACTAATGAGATTTCTTGACTTTGACTTAGTGACTTGGCATGTGTAAGCTTGATGATACACTCAATTACTTCATGCCTCCATAGCATCAGGCAGAGAACTAATTTCTCTGGCCTGTGTATAGACTTTTTGGGACGAATTTCTGGAAGTGAGCTGCCCAAAAACAACTCACAGGATTCTATTCTATCATTCGGATCTGTAAAATACCTTGTGTATATTTTTAAGTATAAATTTGGCTTTGAAAATTTACATATTTGTCTATGAAAATACTGTTTTTTTAATATGCTTCAAATATGAAATAATTAAAAGAACCATAACGAGCAGTAAGGCCCTAGGGAGATTAACATATGAACAATTTAGCATCTCCCACTTACTTTTGATTAAAAAGTTGTTCACTGGTGGTGTGGCTATAGCTTGGTATATAGCCACCTACAATTCCACCTCAATGAAGAATCATTTGGTAAGAACAAGAAATTCAGAAGCTAGAACAAATAGTGAGGGGACACAGGAAGTAGGGAAGGACAGTAGAGGGCTTTTTATAATTCTTTAAGATTTGTGTGCTGGTACCTGCCTTTAAAGTTTATTCAGGTCGGGGGGCTTGGGCAGAGAGAGGGGGACAGAGGATCTGAAGCAGGCTCTTTGCTGACAGCAGAGAGCCCTGTGTGAGGCTCGAACTCATAAACCATGAGATCATGACCTGAAGCAAAGTCAGATGCTTAACTGATGGAGCCACCCAGGTGCCCTTGGTACCTGTCTTTAAAGAAAACCCTCTTGTCCCTGTTTCTCCTTTCTCCTCTCCCAAATTCAGCTATATTGAAATACTAACATCACAGTAACAAAATTATGAGTGGCTTGTCACTATCACCATGTTTGAGTTAAAATGAAAATATAAAAGAAGACCATTAGCTACCTGAATCCTTCTGACTTTCCCTGAATTTTTATAAAGTTAAATGTGTTGCTGGTCTTTAGCAAGGGAGCATCTGTGTTACTCCAATGTATCATTTTACTCATCTCCTGAAGTCCTAGGGTTTGGGACTAGTGAACTGGAAGTTAAACCCACCTCAGAAGAATACAAGTGCATTAATTTTACTATGCTTCTTTAGAAAGTTGCATATATATATTTATTCAATAATAACATAGCATTTTAACTCTTAATCTAGCATTATAATTTTGGGGGAGGGGCTGGGAAGCTGTTGAAGGTGGAGAAATAGGAAGAAGATATGCAAGATAATAGAATGGGGACCAGGGAACAAGGAAGTAAAGAAAGGCTTGTGCAGAGTTGCATGTCTGAGGTAGGGTGGCAGTTCTTGATTCTTCTTGCCACTCAAGTATTATGAGGTGCTCCTAGGACTTCGTTCCTTTATCTAAGAACATTATGGAGCCTTTAGTCTGTCCCAGCCTTGTTTCGAGTGCTGGGAAGACACAGGGCGCTCATTCTAGTGGGGGAGGATGTATTTGGTCGACACTGCCTTTTTAGCTTCGTCTCCCGCTCGTCCACTCTACTGCTTCTGTCTGAGTCTGGTCTCACAAAATCAGCCAGCTTCTTTCAACATAATCCTCTGGCCCTGACTCCAGTGTATGGAAAGGTCTGCACAAGGAGATCACAGATCACATATCAAGCGATGACTGACCATCCAGAGCAGGTATCATAAACTTGGACGCCCCCAGGGCTAGCACGGTTACACATACATGAAAATGGGCCACACATCAGGAGGGATGAGCATTTTGACAGGATGGAGCGTAGATGTTCCATCTGAAGGCATTAACTTAAGTTCATTCTTTTCTTTTCTTTCTTTTTTTTTTTTTTTAACAACAGAAGGGTTACATAAAACACCCCCTGTCCAGCTCTGGCTCAGCTCATGATCTCATGGTCCGTGGGTTTGAGCCCTGTGTCAGGCTCTGTGCTGACAGCTCAGAGCCTGGAGCCTGTTTCAGATTCTGAGTCTCCTCTCTCTGACCCTCCCCTGCTTGTGCTCTCTCTCTGTCTGTCAAAAATAAAAAATAGAAAAAAAATTAAAAAAAAAAGAAAAATACGATTGGTTACAAAAAAAAAAACCCCACCCTCTGTAAATTGGATGGGACGCTAGTTTGTGACACTGGGTATAGATCATTATTCAATAATCCTAACTGCCAACTTGCTTCCTCTGGGCTGACTAATGGAGCTGAGGTCAGAGGAATGGGTCTGAGGTTTCCGAAAGCCACTCTTTCCCAATGTGCCAACGCGGTGTATTAATTTCTCCCACCTCGGGTTGGAGTACAGTTTCTAGAGAAGATATTTATTTGAACAGGATCATCTGACTGAAGGTGATGCTCTGTTTCTCTGACTGACTGACAGCACCAAAGAGCTTGCTCATTCTTGCTGCACTGTGTCCACAGTTACATCCACGGGGGTAACCGCCATACCTCCCTCTCTCCCAGCTCTTTCCTTCTACTGTTTCCTCTGTGTAGCAAAGGAAAAAATTTTTAATGTTTATTTTTGAGAGAGAGAGAGAGCGAGAGAGAGGGGGGGGGGGACAGAGAGAGAGAGGGAGAAAGAGAATCCTAAGCAGGCTTCAGGCTACAAGCTGACAACACAGAGCCCTATGTGGGGCTCAAACTCATGAACCAGAAGATTATGACCTGAGCTGAAGTTGGACTCTTCACGAACTAAGTAACCCAGGTGCCCCCAGATTTATGTTTATGTAAGAGCTAGAACAAGTGGGATTACACAGCAAGCTGATGGAGGTGTGAGAAACAGGGCTAAGGTGGGCTGTCAGACATAGAAAGTTGCACCAGCACTCCCACTGGGCCCCCCCTGCTTCCTTACTCCTGTGGGGTGCTGGTTTCCATGTTTGTTCCTGCTGGCTGGGAATGGGGTACATCTCCCTGCCTCAAAGGTCACTGTGTTCTGGATGGGATCCTCGGAGCAGTGGGGGTATTAGTTATAAATATACTTGGTGATTGCCTAACATTTCACAGCTCTATAATTTGGTCAGTATTTACTCTCAGAGATGGAGGTTGGTTACCTACTATTCTCTGCTAAATATGTGTTTCTTTGGCTTTTGAAATAGGCTCCAAAATGAGCAGAGTCACTCCAAACACCTAAGTGTTACTCTTCTTAGTGATTAGTAAGGATTTATTAGAAAAGCATGCACTCCAGACATCACAATCTCAGAGCTTATGACCTGCTTCGGCCTGGGATTATGAAAGGTTTGGGCCGAATATTGTGCTTGTGTTCAAAGTAGTTCACATCCTGTAAAAACAAAGGGTTAAAAAGTTCCTCAGTGGAAGATAGTTGTTTTTTTTTAGATAAAAGTAAATGAATGATAATTGCACAAAGATTATTTACCACCAAATATTGACATGACTAAGAAGGGGGATGAGGGAACCAAGAGATTTCTTCGTTTTAAGCCTCTGTTCACTAAATGTTCAGGAACTGGCAGACTGGACTCCAGAACATTAGAACCATGTTCTAGATGCTTGTCTTTAAATTAAAAATCTGTGCCTTCAGGAAAGTAAAAATAAAACAGCAAGAGCTGGACTTTGGAAAGGAAAAGAAACCGAACTATCATTGTTAAGAGCATAGTGGCCAGAAGGCGAGTCAGATACTTACTTTTGAGGTGAACTAGGAATGAGACCCCGCAGCTGTCCGTGAAGTGCGTCTTGGATATTGCTAGTTGAATAGAGCCCAATGGGTGAGTTATAGGAAGCGCTCACTACCTGTCTTTTGTCATCAATGTTTGCTGCTGCAACAAAAGGTTGGGCCCTTCTGTTGTGGGCGGTACCAATGGGTTTGAACTCCTGTACAACGGCAGACAAAATACACAGAGCCACAGAATGCACAACACAGCTGTTAATGAGCAAACCTACAGCATCGCTGTTGTTAATCAAGGCTTCTTTACTCACTGCAAGATTAACAGCAAGGGTAAAGGAGGAGTTAAGTATAAACCTTTCTACATTTTCCGTGAATTTTACGTGTGCTGTATCCAGCCACTAAATGTTAAGGTGCAGATGAACTGACCTTACTTAAAGTATCATAAAATAGTTCGAACATTATTCTTTTTGTCTGGCCCTCCTGACTTTCATATCTGTAGCTGTTAAGAAATTCTAATATGACTCATTTGAATACTGAAATTCTGTGTCAGAAATGAGACACGGAATTTTGTGGCTTAGGAGAATTATCATACTTAGCATTTTCTCAAGTAGAACTTATATGTACTTTCTCCTCTATTAATATCTTATTAAAACACCCTCCACTTTAGGAAACAGGGGAGCAAAACAATCAGAGAGAGGGAGCATTTATGAATCATTATACTGAATCACTTCAACTAATCCAAGGAAAAGTTTTGTTTTTTCTTCACGCCTACCACAAAAACATTCTTATTTTGCATTAAGTTCTAACCTTAAATTTAGAACAAATAATAAGCATTAAAAGACTAATTTCCCTGATGAGAGCAGGGATACCATTTATACGGAACTTTTTTTTTTATTGTGATAATTGCACAGTATGTGTTTAGAAAACTTTTCATGTTTCTTCTAGTCCTGGAAGGACTAAAATCAGCAATTCAGAGACAGCTAATGTAGAAGACTCATGAGAGGATGTCCACTTTATTGCTTGGAGAAAAGGATGAAACATCTGAGTCCCAAACTCTGAAACATGCCTGAATGATCTGAAACTCTCTATTATTATTTTTTAAGGTAGGAATCAGGTTTTCCAATTATTACATAGATTTATAATTTTGTAAAGTCATTAAATATCTTTTTCTTCTAAATGACAGAAGAAAACCAAGAGAGAAGGCGAAAATACACATGAGCTGATTCTCTTTCCAGATCTTTTCATTTGGCAGAATCAGTAAGCTAAATCTTTCCAATATTTTCACTCATGCATTCACATCAACTTCACTTACTTTTGTGAATGTGCCATCAGTTTTTCACACAGATTTCAACTCGTACAAACATTTATGATTCTTTGAAATGTTACTGAAAGGAGGCTGTTTTTATTTTTTAAAAAATCTTGTAATATTCTTGTTCATGTCATTTTTTTCTCTTCTTGTCATTACAAATGAGTAAGTCGTGGGTTGTAGCTTTTTTGTTTGTTTTTGTTTTTTGTTAGTAAAGGAGACTGTCTTCCTTTCTTAAGGGAGGAACCAGAGTTTTGCACAGAGATTCTTGTACTAGAGAACACACCAACACCTTCCTTTAGGGATCCACCCCACAAAATGCTTTGGTGTTTTGGTTCTCAGCAGGCAGTCATCACATGAAGTCCTTAGTCCCCCTTCTAGGTCTGTTGGGAAAGTTCACTTAAAAAATAGTTGTAACAGGAACATGGGGTGCAGATTCAGTACTAGTACTGAGTCTTTGACTCCAGCTGCCCCAAATCTCCTGGTGCCTGAAAATCGGAGATTTTCGTTTCGTTTCTCTCATCAACCTTGGACATCATATGATAATGGACTCTTGAACTTGAAAAGGTCTGAGTTGTATACAATATGCTGTGATCCTATAGTATGATTGGACTGACTGATATCTTACAGATTCATTATTTTTACCTCCAGAATGATGGCCCATTGCCTAGGAGTTGGTTGGGTGACTGTATAGTGGCTGCTATTAGATAGCAGAATGACTGAAACAACCAAAGGTGGCTTTAGAAAAACATTGAGTCCCAAAGCGTGGGAAAATGTGTGTAGTCAAACATTTATGCAGTGGTACCATCTGATTGTTTTGGCTTGGCTTTTTTTAATGATTAACCATTCTGATTAGCCATTATTACAGCATGAAAAGAGTGAATTGAAAATAATTTTAGGTAATGCCAGTGGCGATGATTCAAGCCTTTGTTACTCTTTTTGAAATGAAAGAAGACAGAAGGCTAATTGCCTCATTTAGTTTTGGTAAATTATAAATTTCTCAGGCTAATTAAAAGAGGGAATCAGGCAGAACTAAGGACTCAAGCTTTGTGATTTTTTTTAAACAAAGTATGATACACCTTAAAGATCTTGATAAATAGAATTGAATTTATAAAAATTAGTTAATATAATATGATAGTTTTGTGGGGAAAAAAGTCACTGCCCTTATTTCTTCTTAGTCTTAAAATGATTAATAAACATGGATGCTGATTGTCCTGTAAATGAGGCATCCTCACTGAAGTATTTGTGCACTAAAAATTTCTAGTAGTGCTTCCAAAAAGCAGCATTTGAGTTAATCAGCTTCAAGCTTTTCCTTTGCCATATTCAGTTTTGGTTATATATTTCAATGGTCATAAATGTGTAATTTGTTAAAAAAAACCCTTCTATTTTCTGCATATACTCATAAGATGATATAATCATAAAAGGATATAAAAGAAAGTGTTTCTAGTATAGGCCTCACACATTTGTATTTAGGCTTTGCAAAGCATTAGTTTATGGGCCGCTAGAGTCATTCCAAAAAAGCGCAATGAAGTTGTATACATCAAAGGTAAACAAATCTAAGTATGGCATGGGGAGGCATCATTCTATTCAAGTCTAACATCATTGTTGATGGTCAAACAGAATCAAAATACAAAGCCAATGAGAAGTTTGGTGTTCCACATTAATTCCTTTTTACTTTTTCTGGAAAGTCATCAGTAACAGTAATACCAGTAAAAAATTTATATAGCAGTCAGTATAGTCCAGCTCTTGTGTTTATTTTACCCAGACAAAAGCATCCAAATGATTCTCATCTCTTAGGAAGTCAATAGGTAATCACTAAAATTAATTAGTGCATTTAAAATATTATTTTTAAATGTTAGGAGCTTATACTAAGGAATTATATTTTGAATTAACAAAATGCTAGAGTTGACAGAGTGAAAGCTAAGTAACTTGATATAGACTTGCTGGTAATGGGGAGAATGCAGCTCGTGACAACAATCTCCAAGCCCTTAGGATGACCTCAGCAGTGACAGTATTCAAAGACAGTTGCACCTTCCAATTCCTTATTTGAAGAAGTTGTCCATAGATAAAGATTCAGTCCAAGAACTGAGGCTATTACCCACTCCAAAAGAAACGTGTTTGATGATGTACATAGATGTATGTATTTACTTACAAGAGAAGTGGTGGGGAAATAAGGAAAAGATCATACATTTGATGAAGCCACAGTGAAGGACTAATGGTGTTTTATCACGTTTAGAATTTATCAACAATCACCATCCCCTGACCTCATGCTCATCTCAAATAACACATAGTCACCCTTAACAATTTTTTTTCAGTGATCTGTTTCAAGTGTTTCCCATATACAGTAGGGAAGAGTTTGGGGATATGGGGATTTAGAAAGCTTGTTTTCTATGAGCCACCTTCCAGTTATTGAAAAGTTGTAGACTCAAGCTATCTTTTGAAAATATAAACAACTCCAACCTACACTCACTTGATTGTGTGTATAGGTCCTGTACATCTTTATTATCATATCTTCTATGGCCAAGAATGCAATTCTTTATGGAAACAGAAACAGCTATCTTCTCATTTAGAAATGAATGATATTTGTTTCTGAAAAGCATCTTTCCTGTATTGTGATAGCTACATTATAATTTTGAGTTGTTCAACTAGCATTAAATAAAGATGAGCATAATGTCCTATTTGAGAATGCTGGCTTTGAAGGACACAGAACTCTAACAACATGCCATTAGCCTACAGCAATAATTCTTTATATAGGAAAATGCATATCTGCTCCCAGGCCATGTTCAGAATTGTATGGAAGACTTTTATTCAATGGCTTTGGGTTGATCGTAACAACTTCTAAGGTTCTTTTTAAGTTTAAGATTCAAGTCTGAGTTCATAAAAACAAAATGTAACTATTTAATAATAGCATGGACAAATGAAAAAAAACCTAGACATTAAAATTTACTGTCAATTATTACTATAACACTGTAAGGAAAGCTCCTAAATCCTAAGTGTATTCATAGGGAAAAGACTGGAAATAAATACACTAACGTTTTCTTAATTGTGGCTGAGCTTGGGTGATAGGATGTAATTTTTTTCTCAATTAATATATTACTTTTAAAATGAAAAAGAATTTTATTCTAATAGCTAAGGTCACAAAACTTACAGTGGAAGTTTCACTTGGCTTGAGAAACAAGAACTCAAATACTATTTTATTCAATGGCATTTTCTGTTCACCTACAGGAGGATCTTGAAGCATGATATATCAACAGCATTTGTTTCTCAGATGGACACATCTTTTTTGTCCATAAAGTTGCTCTATTTGCAGAGTTCCTATGGGCGGGGGGGGGGGGGGGGGGAGCGGGGAAGACTTTTCTCTGCAAGACATCTTTTTGCATGGCGTCATGTTAATTAAAAAATAAAATAAGAAGACAAACATAACCTCCACTTAGCTTTCCTCCATGCTCCAAGTGAAATTCATTGCTTATTATTTTCTTTCAATTACTGCACTTTGTTTAGTTTATGCTTTGGCGTTTCAGATAGCAGGGTTGTGCTGACGTGGAGCTTTGTGTGTAGGGAATGTCTGTCCTGAAGTGCCAAGTTATGTGAACTGACTGTGCAGACATCTGGCCTGAGGATCATAAGGGTAGGAATCCTTTGGCCCATTAAGGGAAGGATTGAAATGGTTCTTATCTCTGAGACCTTCGAACACTGGCCTCCTGGAGAGGGTGCCAGTAAGAACAAGCCGTGACTCAAAGTAAAGGAATGTTCAAAGACTCCATCTCACTGGCTTCTGGAGCCTCTAACCCAAGCTTTACCTTTCCTTTTCTTTTTTAGCCCATCTCATTGTCTATGTTTTCCTCATCTGTGCTCTCATAAGTATCCCTATTGCTTAACCCCAAGATGTAGGACACGTGGGCTAAGACATGATTGACAAGAGGCCAGAGTATTTAAAATTAGGGTTATTTTTAAAAATTCAGTTTTTGTAATAATTATGGTCATAAATTAGAACTTGTAGATTTATAAAAGGGGCTTTTTCTAGAACCAAAACTCAGACAATTTCCCTTACACTCCAATTCTGGACAGATGTTAGCAAAACACAGGCTTCCATTTTGGTCTGAAATCAGCCTGTGCTTAATAAATACTTGCTGAGTCACCCACATGTGAGAGTAGGTACTGTGACATGGTCAGGGACACTGGAGATTTGGTACTTTGGTCATACATGTATTTTTTTAAAAGTAATTTTTTAAAATGTTCATTTTTGAGAGAGAGAATACAAGTGGAGAATGGGCAGAGAGAGGGAGACAGAGGATCTGAAGCAGGCTCTGCCCTGATAGTAGAGAGCCCAATGTGGGGCTCAAACTCACAAACCAAATCATGACCTGAGCCGAAGTTGGATGCTCAACCAACTGAGGCACCATATCTTAGCATCTCATATTGGTGAGATCGGATTTTAAACATGAGGAGAAGTTTTGAATGGAAAATTAGTTTGCAGAAGGGTGCAGTACAATTTTGGATGCGTACTATATGGAAAAGGAAATTCATAATTTTATCCATTTTGTCCTGGTGATAAGAAGAGATTGGGTGGCCAATCAATGCATATATGTAAGCCTCAAACGTTCCTTTCTTTCTGTTGTTTTTTAAAGCACCACATGTTCTCTTTTTCTCGTGTGTTGCCTCTAAGGGATGACTGGAGGTGGGAAGAAGCAGTTGGGTGCGGGTACTGCTGCAAAGGACTATCTGCACACGATGGCCCTGCCTGGGGACTTTGCTTTTCCCTTTTCCAATCTTTTCTTCTATCAGAGGTAATGTTGGTTACAGGTATTATTCTTCACCAATCCACCTCAGATGCCAGGGGCTAAGGCATCACCAGCATTCAGAGCCCTTCTTGCCACATTTATGACCTGTCTCATCCATTTCATCTTTTGCTCCCTTCCTCTGAAGAGCTGAGCTCTTACCTAAATCCCATTCAACTTGCTTGACCACTTTTACCCTTCAGCAGCTGGGGCTGGGAGCAGCCATGTACCATTCTGAGAATTGGTTCCCAGGTTTGGTCCTGGGCGATGTTAGAAAATGTAGTTTATCCATTTCCTCTCATTAGTTTGTCAACTATTTATTGAGCACTTGCTGTGTGCTCTGCCTGGGAGACTCAGAGTAAAGAGAATGGACACAGCAGTCCTCACCTTCACGAATATCCCACATCCTGCCCATTGTTTTGGGGGCCTGTTTTCTCCTCCTTTGTTTGCTCTTATTGATTTTTAGGCTCAAGCTCTTCCTTTCCTCCAGTCAAAACGCTAGGGCAAGGATCTAATAAAACTCATGCCCTCTAAAAATTAAACCACTCAGGATACATCTGTCTTTCTAAACTTGGGAAACCTCTGGCTAAGGGGAAGTTCCAAAATCCTTTCCTTAATTACATTTTCCACACAGCAAATGGATGGTAAGTTTAATTTCAGTGTTTTTGGAGATTTTGAAACTAGACATGGTCAGATAAGCATCAGATTATTAGATTAATTTAGCTCATTAGAATTGCCTCAAGGGAAAATCCTCTATCTTTTGTAATTCTAATGCATGGGCAGAATATCACCATGATTACATAATGTAAACCCTTTTTTGTAGCATAAACTTAATTACAGAATGTCAGAACTGAGAATTAAAGAAGAATGTAAAGTAAACTCTGGGTGAAGACCTTGAAGAATTGAAGTTCACAATAATTATTAAATTAGAGACACCTGTTTCAAATGCTAGACACCCCCACCCATTTTGTTTCACTTTGTTTTAACATTTTAAACTTCTTGGATTATGTTATGGTGATTTGGCAGAAGTCCATCATAAAAAAATGAAAAAATAGTGGACTGTACTTAGATACAGCCAAATTTTTCCAGAGAACACATCTGTCTTTTAAGAAGGTGCTTGTCTGGGCATACTTTTTTTTCCCCTGATATAAAAATGGCATGGATAATATAAATTAATCTCACAGAGTAAAGATAGACAATTGCTCCATCAGGTGGCTCATTCCAAGTTTTTTCTGTTGGCCACTTCTTTCTCTTGGAAGGCATCTACATCACTTAAAAGGAAATAGAATGTGAATATATTTACTCTAAAATTCATACCTGTGGTTCTGATTCCAAGTTGATTTTGAAAGGATGAGCCTTCCCATCTTCTGATACCTGTGGAGACCATAAGCGAGTTTCTGCCCTGTAAATAAGAGAAATTTTGTAAGTTCCAAATTCTAATGGTCCCTCTAGTTATGGTATGCTTTAATCTCCCATAATTTTTATCAAAATACTCTTAATCCTTGATAATTTAAGCAAAAGCAACATTCCTTGCTCATTATTCTGTATTCTCTCATCTAATTAGTTTTTTCCATAGTTTTGAGGAAACCTGAGTGGATAAAAATTGCATGGGAGACTGCTATAAACTGAAGTTTAGGTCCCTCCCCAAGTTCCTGTGTTGAAGCCCTCACCACCAGTGTAATGGTGTTTGAGGTGAGGTCTCTGGGAGGTAATTAGGATTAGAGTACATCAAGAGGGTAGAGATGTCATGAGAGGATCAATGTCCTCACATAAAGAGGAAGAGGCACGAGATCTCTGCGTGCATGCACCAAGAATGGCCATGTGAGGACACAATCAGGAAGCTGACAGTGCTGGCACCCTGATCTCAGACTTCTAGCCTCTGGAACTATGAGAAATAAAGATTTGTTGTTTAAGCCACCCACTCTATCGTATTTTGTTACAGGAGTTTGAATTAAGGAAAAGACATTGTGCAGTTCCTGGAGAAAGTAGGTCTCCAGTATCTGTAGGAAACAGTATAGGAGAGGAAGATTCTGGAGGGGAACCTCTAGGTTCTTCTTGTTCCCTCCTTCCTGCCCAGGCCACCGCAGGAGACAGTGAGTGGTTTGCCAGGGCGATGTACTGTTGGCATCAGGGAAATGAGCTTTGTCCAATCTCATCTCCTTCTCATGTATCTGTTTGGGGCCATGTGCTCCTAAGGGACTGCATGCTTGGCAGGAACATGGGTTATGGGTAAATAGGAAAAAAGTCCATTTCACCCCTGAAATGGCAGCTTGGCTGATTGGTTGTGCCTTCTGAACCACAGCAGGGAAGTTTGGAACACAGTAGCAACAGGATACACACACACTAACAACCACTATACCAAAACATCAGTTTCACAATTCAGTTTCAGATCAGGGCTATGATGGCAAAAGATCAGGTTCCATTTTCTAATACTTTATTGGTTAGAAATGTCTCATTATCTAACATTCTCACTGCACAGGCACTCTTCTACCTGGTCAGATTCTTCTGGGCTGAATTCTGTATGAAACAGACAATGGCATACAGGGTTTTAGCAACTGGTTATCAACAGGATCACATTTTGGTAAGTCAAGAGATTCTTTGGGAGAATCTTTAAATTCCATTCCATTCTCTACTACATTTAGAACAGCACTACAAGGAGCTGTGCTGTGCATTCTTTCTGTGGCCAGTACCTTGAATGGTGCTATTACCAGCGGGGAAAAAGTTCTTTTAGCCTCTTTCATTATTCTGACATTCCAAAAGAATTCTTTTCAGAATCAGTTTGTTAACCACTACTAGACTGACTGACATCAGTGAAGAACAGGCTGATATGTTTAAAAAAGCTGGTCAAAATTCTGGGTCCTGTGACACTCCTTGTCACTGGGAGGATGAAATCATTTATAGTTCTGGTTCTCCTGCAAAACAGATCACATTTTAACACCATTAATTAAAGAGCACCTGTCAATTTTGAGACACAGCTGGTGGGCTGCTGCTTTAATCCTGTCCTGTGCATCAGCATGAGTCATGGACTCTGTGCCAAAGCCATCAATAGCCAGGATGACATCTCCAGGACACAGGTGGGCAGCTGCTGCCTTGCTTCCTGGAGTAATCTGGAAGAAATCAGGACATCATTTACAGACCAATATTTGCACTATCTTGAGTTTTGTGGCTGACATTTATATTTCAGCTCATTGACAATGTTATAATGGGCAGGGAATTTAAAATCTAACTTAAAATAACTCTTAATTGATCAATTGTGTTAGCTCTATTTTTCCACCATCCTCAATATTTTTATTTCTTACTAACCACATGTCATCTATAATGACCTCTCTTATTCTCTCTTAAAACATCGTCCTGAACTCCCTGTTTGAATCATATTTTCTTTACTTTAAGCAAAATATTTGTTCTTTAGGTATTATTTCACCCCAAATTCTGTATTTGGAAATACAACTTCACCAAATTTGGGGAGCTTTTATACTTGAAACTTCTGTGGCATCTCTATAAGTAATCATCTTTAAAATTCATATAAAGGGGCATTTAGACGATAGAAAGTTAGAAAGAGAATCATTCCTGCATTAATAAGAAGAAGCCATATAATATACAAAGTTATAACTTTTCATGAACTATTCAGAGAGCTGAAGCTGCAGGGCAACTAACTTGCCTGGGGTTCAAGGAAAGACAGGTTCCTCCAAGGAAAGTCAAGATGTAAGCAACTTGTATTACTACAGCAGAGCATAGAGGAATATAGGACACCATTTTAGCCATAAAGAAGAATTCAGCTAAAATCATGAACAAATTACTAAAGTTAGCATTGAGATTCAAGAACCCTTGGGGATGGCAGACACAGGGAAGTTTGCATACATAAACAATCTCTTCTCCATGAATGAAAAACAGATTGAACAAATAAAAGCAACTAACAAGATGATATATTAAAGATCTTATCAGTAATTACATTAAATATAAATGGCCTAACCATATTCTGTGTTTTTAACAGAGATTGTCAAACTAGTTTAAAAAATATCCAGTTTTATGCTGTCTACAAGAAACATAGATTTCTCTTTTTCGGGGTGGGTGGGGTTGGGGTATGAAAGGAATACTTAATGGTAAACATATGGTTATTAAATGTTTAAAAGATAGTGAATTTGAAATTATTACCATGTTGAGTATCTAGTTTTTGATTGCCATACCTACTCCTAATCTTTCTGGGTTAATTCCAATTATATACAATTGCCTAATAGTCCTTACTTGATCTTATGCTACCTACTTCTCTAACATCATCCTACATCATTCCTGCTCCCCATCACCCACTGTGTTGTGGCTATTCCAGTTTCCTTTTAATTTCTCAAATAGGGCCGGTGTGTACCTTCTTTAGGGCTTAACATGCACTGTTATTTTTTTCTGAAATGTTTCCCCCACTCTTCACCCAGTTACTTCTCCTTATCCTTTAGGTCTAGACTTAAACATCACATTCTGAAAGAGACTTCTCCAAACATCTGTAGTAGCTTCTCCAGACCCTCCCCAATCATTCTCCACCATTAAATTTTATTCAATTCTTTCCTGAAGATAATTTGTACTTAATGTTTGTTTATTTACTTGTGTATGTCTTGGCAACCAGACTGGAAGTTCTTGAGCATATCTATAATAACATCTATATTTCTAATGCATCACAGTGTATATTCCAGTGTTTAGAATTAATGGATACCTGAAGATAAATGAAATTGATATTTAAAAATAAGCTCATGGAACAAAAAGACCTACTCCCTACAGACCCAAAGATTATAGCTATTAAGGCCAACCCATCATTATTACATTTGCAAGTTTCTGCTGTTTAGAGCAGAAGAATGCACAAGACTTGACTTAAACCTAATACTACTTCAGGGATAAGCAGATTTTTCCTTATATTTTACTTGAGGATAGTCATTCATTCATTTTTTTCTCTATTTACTTAATCTAGCTATCAATTCTGTTTAACTTTGGGGCTCTAAGGGATATCCAAGTTTCATCTAAATGAATAAAATTCCTAAGGGAATAAATTCTCATACATTTGAGATCTTCAGTCTCATCACTAAAATATTTATTGTGCTCACTTCATTTCTGTGATCATGTCACTGTAGTGATTGTGATAATTTTCTGATCGGAATAGTTAATAGAAGCTTGGTGAAGACAATAGGGATTATTATATCTCAGCCTTTGGGAGGCATTTCATAGCTGTTTTCCATTTGGAAATTATCCCAGACCCAGAACTGTTAGAAGAATAAAAGTTTCCATCCCTTGTGTGACTTGCAGGGATAAAAATAATATTAAACTTTAATATTTTCTAGCCATGGATTGTCAAACTCAGTACTACCTATTTTTAACTTCTAAGACCAGAAGTCCTTCTTTGGGTTAAAACACATTAGAACCTGGTATTCTTACTGGTCATAAAGACTCCCATCTCACCCTGGATGCCTGGAATCACAAATCATATCTAGCAGAGGAACTAAGGAATTTGTGTTTTAACAAATGCCTCAGATGATTTCCATTATTCACATCAACCTATTGTTTGGGTCCATTTGGAAACAAAAACTAATTTAAATCATGGATAAAGCATCTATAATATTCTATTTACTGCAAGAGACATGAAGAAAGCACAAGATATGGCATGGGCGTGGTGAGCCTTACATGTTAAGAACAAAAATGATTGAAATAGTTATGAACAAGGCAAGTGTATACTAAAGGGCTGTGCTGTGGAGTATGGAGCAAAATAGTGAGAAAGCCATTGTTCAGTTGTTCTTTGTTGCCTACAAATAAACTCCAGTGCCCCACCTGGCATCTAAAGTGCCTGGCCATAATCTACATTTCTAGGGCCATCCCTCAGGCCAATCACATCAGAACCTCTTCAAGTAGCACCTGGGTATGAGTATTTTCACAAGTTATCTGGGCAAATCTAATGGGCAGCCAGGGTTGAGAACTATTATTGGTATTGTATTACTAAGAACTATTATCCTACTGAATTCTCAAGACGCTCTTTTAAGATGACACAACTGATGCTCTCAGAGTAGAGGAATGTTGCTGAGGGTCACTCATCCAGTGAAAATCTGTAATTCCTCATAGGTCGAACTCGGTAGCTCAAGCTCTTCCACCTCCTACAAGGCCACGCCTACAGGCAATCTCTGCCCTGACTCCTCCTACCCTTGGCCATACTTTTCTTATGGATCCTGGACAGGCTGTGTCATGGTAGTTTATGTATGTGTATGTCCCTTCTCTTCTCATATTCGAGCATCTTGGGGGCGGGGGCAGGTATAAACCCATTAACATTATAACTGCAACCCCCATAGTGCCTTCCACATATAGAACATTCTGCACTTAATAGATATTTGTGGGATGTAGGAATGTTATGAACATATGAACCAGCATTTCCATGTGGACATGTCTTTGGTAGAATAAAATTCAATAGGTTTTCCCATCGACCTTCCTACTGCACTTAAATCCTGTTAAAGGATTACATTCAACTGTAAACATTTCTTTCTAAAATCTCAAATTTCAAATATAGTTTAAAGTAACATACTTTTCTATGTTCAAGCCTGCAAAACTTAAGAATACAGTAACATTTTCTATATTGGTACCCAAGTCCATATAGTGTTCTCAGTTACAGTGATCTTGGCCCTGACTATGCGCTGAATAGGAAGGAGGGAGGAGGAGGGGGAGGAAGAGGCACTGAGTGGGAAAAGACATACCAGCATCAGATGTATATAATAATTTTACATCATATACACAAAAGAAACATGCACTTTATTCCAAATTGGACCAGTTGTGCAAACAAACCATCTGTAACTTGGCTGTGATAGTAGATCCACCTTCTGGGTGGTCCAAGCACTTAAAGAAAGAAAGAAACTCCTTAGAATCTTCTTGCCAGAAACAGAAAAGCTGCTCACTTAGAGATGTGAGCCTCAGACTTATTCTGTGAAATATGGAGGCCATTAATATATGGTGTTTGCAGTAACAACCCTTCCACATCCGGAACCCCAATTTATATTGCACCGAGTGTATGCCACCTATTGCCTAGAAACGATCTTCTTTCGAATTGTGCATATCACAACTCATTGCTAATTATTTTTTTTCAAGAATGCCTTGTGTTTGTTTTACCTCAGGTCTGATGTCTTTTATGATACAGATCAACCTGGCTGATTGATTGGATTGTAAATGATTTCTAGGGTGGGGACCCTTTGTCCTATCTAATTTTGTGAATTGTAATATCAGTTGCTGGAGAGAGTTCCGTTGGTAACCTCCTCCCCCAACTGTGTAGGAGCATTTGCATTTGCAGAGTGTGAGGCAGAGGAAAGGCTATAGCTGGTAGGAAGACAAAAGCTGATTTGACTTGAGGCATGCATCTCACTTATAGGGATTTTTGTGGTATTAAGTGCAGGCCTTGGTTTCTCAATTCTTTGCATACTTAAGAACTTAACAGATGGAACAATTAACAACAAAACAATTCTCACTTATCTTTATGGTAGAATATTTGAGTGTACAATCTGCACCTATTATGAAAATAATAGTTATAGAAAAGGTAAACAATTTAACCAGTCATTCATATTATGTCTATATTTTGTAACATATGTGATGTACTAGACACTGTGCTCAGTACTGAGCGGCCCCTAAATTTATAAGTTTCTACATTCAGGTTGCATGCAATCTGTGGGATACAGATGTACTCAAACATCTGTGGTACAAAGCATATATAAGGAGAGGTTGTAGGGCAAAGTCTCTGGTAATAAAAGGATGAAATGCTTGTTATTCCAAGAGTACTATGAGAGTGGTATTTGATTGGTTTTCCCTAGGCATAGAGGACAGTGGGGTAGGGTGAGGAGGAAAATCTGGAGACAAATGATAGGGGGTGTAGAAATGGTAGAGAAATCATAAGTTGTCCAGGGTAGTGATGCAACTGCCGATCAATCTGTGTACTGAGAGGAGGAAAGGGATGCAGAAGGAAGAGAGAGGGAGGAAATGAAGTTGGAAACTTCAGTTGGGAAGAGGGTGAAGGCCAGGAATGTACGCAAAGACCACACATTTTATTCCCTCTAAACTGGCGTTGCCATTGGAGGAATTTTAAGAATGGGGAAGATAGAAGCAATCCCCGTGACAGCTGGTAGGAATATGCAGAGTGAACCGAGAGGGAAGACAAAGAGCTAGGTGTGAAGTTATGGAAGAGGGACAGTGGTAGGAAAAAAGGGACCTGGTAGATCTTAAAGACAGAGAATCAGTAGGACCAGGTGATGAAGTAGAGGGCACAAAACCCCTATTTGGAAAGATTTGTACAACAAGCAGGATTTTTTTTACATGTGTGGACTTCAGAATGCAGGCTTTGGAGGCAGGCAGAACTAGTGTCAAGTTCTGTCCACTTGTGATCCTCAGCAGGTTAATGAAATTCTTGAAGCTTCATTCTCTCATGTGCAACAAGGCATATTACCACTTCTCCTCTTAGAGGATTATTGTGAGATTTCAGCGAGTTAGTGCATGTAAAGGGCCAAGAAGCATGCACAGGAAACAAAGGAGTGCGCTGACACACGTACAATCATATCACTAGCTGTTAGTACAATACAAAAATGATAAAAGCAATAGAACTTTCCTGTTTAATTACAACAGTAATTAGTACAGTATAATATCTTTCAGTGTTTTTACAAGTGATTTTTATTATTGTTATAATTTTAATGGAAATAGTTTCAAGTTAGGTGTTCATGAAGGCAAAAAAGTTCAAGTGAATATACTTTCGTTTATTCAGTATGAGTCTGTTTTGTGCATGGTTTGCGGGGCACTTGGAATACAAAATACTTGACTTTTACCTGCTATTCTTGAGTTAAATTAATTGAAGAGAAAAGGCAGAGTCGACTGAAATAATCATTTATGGTCATGTGTTGTTACTGAGCCATGCCAAAATGAGTGATACAAATTAGTAATGAATCAGAAATTCAAGAATGAATTGGCTTCCCAAATAATAATTGTCATGTCAACTACATTAGCCAATAGCTCCTGTTGTCCAATGGCAAAGTATAAGTACTGCTGTAAAATAAATGTTATTTATAATGTCAACAATTTGCTGCAAAATTTCAAACATAAGATTAGTCATATTGATGTGTTACATAGTAATGGCAAGATATTTCTTTTATAAATCACTTAAAAGATTTTGGTGACAAAATTATTTCTTTAGCATTTACTATAAATATGATTTATCCCTTTTAAAGACTCAAAAGCTTATTCCCTTTAAACAAAAGAAAACTATACTTCAGAAACTTTAAAAATATCTCTTAGTAGAGATAATGGAAACTGTTTTGGTTGGTAAATCCATAAAAGGCATTCATTGCTTGGCCCAGATCACTGAACCATTTTCTGCTTAATTTACTTAGGAACATTTTTGGAGGTATGTTAAGTTTTCATGTCTCATACAACAACACACGTCAGATGTGTTTATATGTTTTCAAAAAATGTAAAACAAAGCTTGAAATGTTCTGTGGTACGCGTATGTATGGTACATGTTTTGAGATCTTTTAAAAAGACATTGGTTCCCAAAGCTCATAGATATATAAGTAGAACAGAATTTAACAGGTACTACCTTGTTTAAAAATCTATAGAAGCAAGTCAGATTATAAAGTATACATTTATAAAATACAATATAAGCAGTAAGGAAGAAAAGAAAATATAAGAAAAGTATAATATTCTGAAAGCTTATGCTTTTAGATTATGTTTAATATACTTACATTGATACTTGAAGTAATAATTTTCTATTAAGACAAAAAAAAAAAACACTAGACCAACTAGTTATTTACTGACAGGACAGAAATCCCGAAATTTCCTTTTTCTTTTTTCTTTTTCTCAAATTAGACTATACTCTAGGGAATATTAAGTAAGGAAAGTTGGACTCTGATAATAAAGTATTATTTTCAGAGTTATTAGGCTGAATGTGACTTTCCATCAGGTAACTAAACTATCTGACGTGTTTTCTTTGTAGTTTGAGTTATAGGTGATGATTCTTTAGCCAAATTCCCAGCTTTGGAAAATATTTATTCAAAATGCCTGGAAACCTAGGAAAACACATTCGTAACATTTTCCCCGCCTGGGCTGATATGAACGGTCCCAACTTGGCTGACCCAGGCTGTGCCCCGCGATCAGCGCTGTGCTGAAGTTTTCATCCGGAGATGAAAAGCGCTCAGGTGCGCGTTTGGCTCTGGAGCAACCGCCAACGTCAGGCATTCCTCCCTCCCTCCTGGGACCTCATTTCTTTTGTTACTGAAAGGAAACTGGGGGTCGAGAGCAGAAGACCCCCTTCCTCCCCCCCCCCCAACCCTTGCAGCCTAGCCTTCTATGAGCCCAGGGGAATGACGCTGTCAGTTCACCTCTCCTCCAAAGTTGTTGGGGACAGAGAGGATGCAGAGACCATTGGAGCGGACTCTGTAAATACTCTTAAGTCGCCCTGCATCCTCCCAGCCGTTTGCCAAGTTGCTGCTGTGAGCCCGAAGTGGAGGACCCACCCAGCGCACCCGGGGCTCGCTGGCCACTCTCTGCTCGGGGGAACCCCGCTGAACGCCAGCCCCCAACTTCCAGCGAAGGAACCGAAAACACCTACCCTGGTAATGACCAAAGGCTGGTTGAAGTCTATGCCCCCAGAGAGTCTGAAGCCCCAGGGCGCAGGGCCCGGAAGAACCACGTTCTGGGGCATGGTGCTCTTGGTGTGGTGGCCTTGGCTCCCAGGCACTGGAGCGCAGCGAGGGGCGGCCCTGCCCACGGCAAGTGTCCCCGAGCGGGACAGCCACTCCGCTCCCCAGAAAGTGCCCTTGCCCGGATTGCGGTGGGGGAGCTTTATCCCTGCTCCCGAGTGACGTCACTGGTCTACCCGCTTCCCCACCCCCTCCCACCAAGGAGAGCTCCAACTTTGGAAGAAAGAGACGCGCCAGACCCGCGGGAGTTTACAGACGCGCACCGGCTGGGTGCAGCCTCCCGGACCACACCACTCTGGCGCGCTGGAGGAGGCTTCGGGTTACAGCCGCCAGGAGTCTTTAAAGTAACACCTGTCCTCCTGTTTATCTTCTACTCGGGGCTCAGCAGTGCGCTTCATTCAGGGTTAGAAGTACTTAAAGCACAGTTTCTATGCTTCCAATTAAAATGGAACAAAAGCTTCGTAAATGCAGTTAGTTATTTAGCAATTTTGAGTGCGCTAACATTTACTTATTAGCTGTGTGACATTGGTTAAGTTACGTAAGGTTAAGTTAGGTAACGTTAAGTTACCTAAAGTCTCAGTTTCTTCATCTGTAAAACAGGAGTAATAATTGTACTTATGTCTAAGGTTATCTTGAGAATTAAATGAGCTACTTCTGCATAATGCCAGGCACAGCATCAACAGTAAGCATTTCTGCAATTAAATACACATAGTCACAAATATTTGTGGCTATATATGATGTACGCTAATACATATACACATATATTTAAAATCTATTTTTTTAAACAAAGAAATATACAAATGAAGATGTCATGCAAACATAACCCAATGAGCATTTAAAAGTATATGTGAGAGGGGCACCTGGGTGGTTCGGTCGGTTAAGCACCCTACCTCGGCTCAAGTCTTGATCTCATGGTTCATGGGATCGATCCCTGCATAGGGCTCTGCGCTCACAGCACAGACTGCTCCTCCCCAACTTGCTCTCAAAAATAAATAATTATTTAGGAGTATCCATGAGAAGATGATATTACTACTGAAAATACAGTTTAATTTTGACTGGAGCAATTGTCTACTCCCTCAAATTAAATGTATAAACTTATTTTTTGACACATATGGGAGGTGAGTGTAATAGAAACCTAGGAATTGATAGGGTCCTGTGTGGGCTTTGCAGCCAGAGGGAGGGTACTGAGTGGAGTGCGGCAGACCAAGAGGATCCCCAAGCCAGATGAAACTGCCTGGAGGAAAAGGGGGGACAAGCATTCACTGAATGTCTCCAGGGTTCAGGTGTCATAGTGATTGCTATACTCACATGACCTTCATCCTCAGGCCAAAATCCATTAGAATGCTATTATTATTACTTTTTTTTTTCAGGTAAGAAAATAATTTATTGGAAGTTGAGTAACTTGTGTAAGATCACAAACCCAGGTCCGCTTGCTATAGTTGTCTGCCTGGTGTATAAAGGTCAGGGGAGTCTGACCATGCCTCGGTGTGGAATCAGGTATTTCTAGCATTATACCCCAGGATGTTCTGATTCACAAGGCGGGAGGGAGGAGGGGAGACAAGCATGAAATGCTTTAAAAACGTGAGAATGAGGATTCTGGGCTTTGTGCCCAGTATGATAGGGCCCTATCAGTCCTGGAGAGATTGCTAAAACATACCTTTAATAGAGTGGTTTCTTTGGAAGCGGTTTTAAGGGTGACTGATAAAGAAAAGAGGTTCAGGAAGCTATAAACCAAGTATACCAGCCTGGAGATAGTGTAAACCACAAAACCAGGAGTGGCCCTCCATTGCTCACTGTGGTGGATTGTATAAAAGTCCCAGGGGGTAGGTTTTTCCGGTATCAAACATTTTTCCGGGCCCACCTGTATTGGGTTAGCAGGGAAATAAACATCATATATTCTTGTTGCTTTTGTGGGTTTGGGCTGGCTATGTTGTTGCAAATCACACTTCCTCTGTCAGTCACTGACTGTGTCTGCATGGTACACACACACACACACACACACACACACACACACGTCAATTCAGAAGGAAAAAATCAGACAAGATATTTGGCATAGTGTAACTGTAATGATCAATTGTTTACACCTCACTTCATGAGTTGGCTTATATAACCAGTTGATTATAGGCCTGTTTGCTGCTTTTTAACCTGTCATTTTAGCATCATTTAGATGTAAGCAATATCTGTACAACATCAATACAATACTTCATTAGTTCTTAAGGCAGAGAAAATGGAAAGCAAGGACATGAAATGAGCAGTTTTTCTCTATCCTGCTATTTACTGGGGTCAGCAAGGAAGTGTTCAGAGGTGACTGTCACGGTAGGGCTGAGAACAGCTGTGAGGGACAATTCTAAGGAACAAGCAGTGGCCTGACTCTAATCACTCATAGAGGTTTCTGCCTTGGGTTTGGGTCCTATTCTAAGAAGTGTTTTCTGGATGACACTTTCATAATTTTCTTTTTGTATTTCCCTTCTTAAAGGATTATGATAGTAGAGATAAAAACAGAAGGAACAATGGAAGAAATTATGATAAACAATTTGTGGTTCTGTTAAATATGACTTTTGTGATTACTGTTGTAAACCAATCTTAGTCCTTTAACAGTTTCTTTTTAGAAGAGGGTCCATAAAGGGGGAGACTCTTGATTTTGGCTCAGGTCATGATTTCACAGTTCATGAGATCGAGCCCTGAGTCAGGCTCTGTGCTGTCAGAGTCTCTCTCTTAGGGTTCTCTCTCTCCCTCTTACTCTCTGACCCTTCCCCACCTATGCATGTGTGCTCTCTCTCTCTCTCTCTCTCTCTAAATAAATAAATAAATAAACTTAAAAAAAGAGAAGTGGGTCAGTAAAATTGTTCATTTTACTCTTATATTACTGGAAAACTCTTCTGTTGGTAAAAAAAAATTATTGCTTCTATTTTAATTACCAAACCTACAATTTTAACCTTGAACTCTCATATATTTTCTGATCTTGTTTTTCAAACCACTTAGTGGTATGTATATAATCCCATCTGTTGAAACCCAAACCTGTCATTTTCTTTACTCACCTTAAGCTGATTTCCTGGTCCCTATGCCTTTCAATTCCTCATTTCCATTAATTTTTCTACTACTGTAAATGGTTTGTAGGATAGATGTTGTAAATTTTCCTCTTCTTTATTTCCTATATGATAAATGTCACTATGTATTGTGATTTTATTCATTTGCTCATTTGTTCATTCAGCAAGCATTCATTGGGCATCTCTGACATTCCATGCACTGGGAAAACAAAGATGAACAAGGTCCACTTTCCTGTCCTCTATTAGCCAGTAATAAAATGAGGGAGATGGAGATGGAAGATGTGATCACACTCTGGAGTGAGTGCCGAATCAGCATTCTATACACTGATGAAGAATGAGGTAGTCAGCTCTTCTTGGGGAAGATGTCAAGGAGGGTTAACAGAAGAAGGGATATTAGAGCTGGATTTTGAAGGGCAAATAAGAATTTTCTAGGTGACTGGGAATTGAAAAGGGAAAAAGAAGGAGGACATTTAAAGTAGAAAAAAATCTGTATAGGATGTGCAGTGGCAGGGAGGCAAGAAACAGATGGGCAAGTAATTTGGTGTGGATAGATTTTAGCACACTGGGAAAGGGACAAAGGTCATGGTAGTCAGGGACTGTATCAAGGGATGTCTGTTACACTAACATTTTGATTTTATCGGCAGCCTTTGAAGAGTTTTAAGAAACATGTATGATCATCAGATTTGCATTTTACACACATTATTTTGGGCATTGGGAGGATAAGTCACAGTTGTAAGGGCTAGGAAGCAGGGAGTCAATTTAAAACTTACAGAAGAAGGTGTTGATTTGAGCAGTTGAGGGGTGGAGATGAATGGGGGAGATTGGGGAATCTTTTAGAAGGTTAACTGACACAATCTGAGGACAGATCTCATGTGGGGAATCAGTGAGGTAGGGGATTTGGATGGCTCCAAGACATCTTCATTTGGGTATTACGTGAATGTTGGAATTATTAACAAGGAGGAAATATACAAAGAATTACAGTAAGATTTTCTTTTTGTTTTACTGAGGGTCTGGCTGATTAAAGCACAGTTTTGGTAGTTTTGGATTCGAAATACCTATAGAATATAGTGTTATATAGTGTACTGGGTATAAAATTAAAATTTGGAGCCAGACTGCTTGAATGATATCCTTGCTTCATGATCTTAGGCAGATTATTTAACATCTTTATTAAAATGTGACATTTTTAGTACTTGCCTCCTAGAGTTCTTGTAAGGTTTGTATGAATTAAAAGGTACAAAAATGCTTACAAGTGTGCCTGGCACATGCTAAATACATATAATCATTTGCTATCATTAGGTTTTTTACAAGGTTATGTATTGATTGGTTGATGAAAATAAGCACATAGGAACCTAACCCTGTATTTCCTCTAGGAGCAATGGTTCAGTATTTGCTAAGTTGGTGTTTGTGGCAGCTTTATAGAACATAACTAATGGGAATAACAAGAACTGACTATATATAACATCAGAGGAAAATGGTGTGTATCATGTCACAGATGTAGTCATATGCAAGAAGCACATCTCTGATGATAATAAGGACATTCCACAGCATCCCCTGCTCACCTACATTCCCAGTCTCTCTCTCTGGAGCCCAGTGTGAAGAGATTAATGCATTTAGCCTTTTCTCTCTTTAATTTGTATTTTGTCTTGATTGCTGGGAAGTTTAGGCACATGTTGGGTCTCTAACACTTGTTTTTGTTTTATATAATTTTTTTAAACTTAAAAAAAAACCCAAAAACTATTTCATCCATTCTCCCTTTTCTCCTTACTCCCTGCCTTTGGCAGTCACCAAATTGAGCTGGTTTTTCTTTTTTTTTTCTTTTTTCTTTTCTTTTTCTTTCTTTCTTTGTTTTCTTCTTTCTATCTCTTTCTTTCTCTCTCTTTTTTTTGATTCCACATTTGTCTTTCTCTGTCTGAAGTCTTTCACTTAGTATGATGTGCTTAAGGTCCATCCATGTTGTTACAAATGGCAAGGTTTCATTATTTTTTATGGATGAATAATATTACACACACACATCACATATCATAATTTCTTTATTCATTCATCCACTGATGGACACTTAGGTTGTTTCTGTATCATGGCTTGGTAGATAAGGCTGCAGTGAACATGGGGGTGCAGATAGCTTTTCAAATTAGCATTTTTGTTTTCTTCAGATAAATAGCCAGATGTGGAAGTTTTAGATCATAAGGTAGTTCTATTTTCAATTTTTTGAGGAACCTACATACTAAAGAGTTGGACCAATTTACATTCCACCAACAGTGTATAAAGGTTTCCTTTTTTCCACTTTGTCACCAACACTTGTTATTTCTTGTCTTTTTGATATTACCCATTCTGAATGGTGTGAGGTGATAATTCAGTGTGGTTTTAACTTGTAATTCTCAGGTGATTATTGATGTTGAGCATCTTTTCATGGAACTGTTAACCATCTATCTGTATGTCTTCTTTAAAAAAAACAGACTTTTTATATCTTCTGTCCACTTTTAATTTGATTACTTTTTTTTTTTTACCACTGAGTTGTATGAATTCTTCATATGTTTTGGGTTTTAGCTCCTTTATTAAATGTTTATTTATTTTTAGAGAGAGAGAGAGAGAAAGAGAGAGAGTGAGTGTTTGTGTGTGTGTGAGCAAGGGAGGGACAGAGAGAGAATCCTAAGCATGCTCTGTGGTGTCAGCATGAACCCTTTTGTGGGGCTTAGACTCAGGAACTGTGACATCATGACCTGAACCAAAATCAAGTCAGATACCTAACCGACTGAGACACCCAGGTGCCCCTGGATATTAGCTTCTTATCAGATATATAATTTGCAGTTATTTTCTCTCATTTACTAGCCTGCCTTTTCATTTTGCTGATAGTTTCCTTTGCTATACAGAAGCTTTTTGGTTTGATATAGACTCACTTGTTCATTTTTGTTTTTGTTGCTTTGCCTTTGGTTAAAAAAATCATTGCCAAGATCCATGTCAAGAGGCTTACTGCCTATATTTTGTTTTAGGAGTTTTATGGTTTCAGGTCTTATGTTCATGTTTTTAATCCACTTGGAGTCAATTTTTATATATGGTGTAAGGTAATGGTCCAGTTTTGTTCTTTTACATGTCACTGCCTGGTTTTCTCAACGCTGTTTATTGAATGGAGTGTCCTTTCCTCATTGTATATTCTTGACTCCTATGTGATAAATTAATTGGCCATACATATATAGACATATTTCTGGACTTTATTGTCCATACAATTAAAACACCACACTGTTTTAATTACTTTTGCTTTGTAATATAGTTTGAAACCAAGAGGTGTGATGCCTCTGGCTTTTTTCTCCTTTTTTCAAGATTGTTTTGGCTATTTAGGATCTTTTGTGGTTCTGGACCAATTTAAAAATTGTTTGTTCTATTGCTTTGAAAACTACCACTGGAATTGTGATAGGGACTTCACTGACTCTCTGGGTTGTTTCGGGCGGCATGGACATTTTAACAGTATTAATTCTTCTAATCCATGAGCACGGGATATCTTCTCACTTATTTATGTCTTCTCCAGCTTCTTTCATTATTGTCTTGTCATTTCAGTACATGGATCTTTTACTTCCTTTGTTAAATTTATTCCTAAGTATAATTTATTTTTGATGCAATTGTGAATGGGATTATTTTCTTAATTTCTCTTCCTGATAGTTCATTATTAGTGTAAAGAAATATAGCAGATTTTTGTATATTGATTTTGTCTCCTGTAACTTTACTGAATTCACTTATTAGTTTGAACAGTTTTTTATTTGTTTCGTTTGAACAGATTTTTGATGGAGTCTTTAAGATTTTCTCTGTGTAATATCATATCATGTGCAAACAGTGACAGTTTTACTTCTTCATTTGCTATTACAAGTCGTGATGGTAGTATAGTAAGCACTTGGATATATAGAGAGCAATTGGATATAAAAGTCTAGGGATCCGGGTTTGAGAGGAATATTGTGGAGCTTTCACAGAATATGTGGCTATGAATGCTGGACTCTTCAAAAAAATTGTTGAAAATATTTTCCTTAATGGGGAAAAACTGAGAGCTTTTCCCCTAAGGTAAGGAACAAGACAAGGACGTCCACTTTCACCACTCTATTCACCGTAGTCCTGGAAGTCCTAGCCACAGCAATCAGATGAGGAGAAGAAATAAGAGACATACATAATGGTAAAGAAGAAGCTAAACTGTGACTATTTTCAGATGGCCATGATATTATACATACAAAACCTAAAGATGCCATCAAAACCCCATTAGAACTAATAAGCAAATTCAGTAAATTTGCAGGATACAAAATAATACCCAGAAATTTGTAGCATTTCTTTCTTAAAATTAATTAACATTTATTTATTTTTGAGAGACAGAGACAGAGTGTGAGTGGGGGAGGGGTAAAAAGAGAGGGAGACGCAGAATCTGAGCTGTCAGCACAGAGCCCTATGCTGGGCTTGAACTCACTGCGAGATCACACATGAGCGGAAGTTGGATGCTTAACCAACTGAGCCACCGCGGTGCCCCAAATTTGTAGCATTTTTATAACTAATAACAAAGCAGCAGAAAGAGAAATTAAAAAAACAACAACAATTTACTAGTGTGCCAGAAGTACAGGTGAAAAGATCTGTACTCTGGGAACCATAAAGCAATGATGCAAGAAATTGAAGATGACACAAAGAAGTGGTAAGATATTTATTGATTGGAAGAATTCACATTGTTAAAATGTCCATATTGCCCTAAACAACCTACAGATTCAATACAATCCCTATCAAAACACCAACAACATTTTTCACAGAACTATAACAAATAATACTAAAATTTGTATGGAACCACCAAAGACCCTGAATAGCCATAGCAATCTTGAGAAAGAAAAATAAAACTAGAGGTATCACAATTCGAGACTTCAAGGTATACTGCAAAGCTGTAGTAACCAAAACAGTATGGTACTGGCACAAAAACAGACACATAGATCAATAGAACAGAGTAGACAGCCCAGAAATAAACCCATATTTAAATGGTCAGCTGATCTATGACAAAGGAGGCAAGAATATACAATGGGGAAAAATAGTCTCTTTAAAATTTTTTTTTAATGATTATTTATTTTTAGGAGGGAGAGAGAGAGCAGGGACGGGGCAGAGAGAGAGGAAGACACAGAATCCAAAGCAGACTATAGTCTCTAAGCTGTCAGTATAGAACCTGATGTGGGGCTCAAATCCACAGACTGTGAGATAATGACCTGAGCCGAAGTTGGCATAACTGAGCCACCCCGGCGCCCCAAGACAATCTCTTCAATAACTGGTATTGGGAAGACTGGAGAGGTACCTGAAAAGCATGAAACTGGATTGCTTTAAATTTTTTTTATTTATATATTTTGAATGAGAGAAGCAGAGAGAGAGAGAAAGAGAGAGAGAGAGAGAGAGAGAGAGAGAGAGAGAGAATGAATATCAAGCAGGCTCTGCACTGTCAGCAAAGAGCCCAAAGTAGGGTGTGAACTTATGAACCATGAGACCATGACCTGAGCTGAAACCAAGAGTCTGTGGCTTACCCAACTGAGCAGTGCAGGTGTCCCCAAAATTGGATTGCTTCTAACACTATAGACAAAAATAAACTCAAAATGGACTAAAGACCTAAATGTGAGATCTGAAACTGTAAAAATCCTCGGAGAGAGCACAGGCTATCATTTCTCTGATACTGGCCATAGCAACATTTTTCTAGCTATGACTCCTAAAGCAAAGAAGCAAAAGCCAAAATAAACTATTGAGACTACATTAAACCAAAAACTTCTGCACAGCAAAGGAAACCATCAAAAAAACAAAGAATGTTCCCAACCTATGGAATGGGAGAAGATATTTGCAAATGCTATATCTGATAAGAGGTTAATATCCCAAATATATAAATAATGCATGCAACTAAACACCAAAAAAAAAACCCCACAAATAATTTGATTTAAAAAAAGAGCAGAAGACCTAAATAGACATTTTCCCAAAATAGACATAAAGAGAGCCAACTGATGAAAAGATGCTCTACTAATTATCAGGGAAATTCAAATTAAAACCACAATGAGATATTACCTTACCCCTGTCAGAATGGCTAAAATAAAAAAAACAAGAAATACAATGCTGGTGAGCACGTGGAGAAAAAGGAACTTTCATGCCCTATTGGTAGGAATGTAAACTGGCACAGCCACTGTGGAAAACAGTATGGAAGCTCCTCATAAAAATAAAAATAGAAATACCATACAAACCGATAATTTCACTACTAGGTATTTACCCAAAGAAAACAAAAACACCAATTTGAAGAGATATGTGCTCCTCTATGTTTATTGCAGCATCATTTATAACAGCCAAGATATGGAAGTCACCTAAGTGTCCACTGCTAGACAAATGGATAAGGAAGAAATGGTGTGTGTGGGTGACACCACACATGCACACCTACACAATGGAGTATTATGCAGCCATAAAAAGGATGAGATTGTGTCACTTGTGACAACATGGATGGACTTAGAAGATTGTGAAATAAGAAGATAGACTGTATAGGACAAACACTGGGTGATTTCACTATGCAGAATCTACAAAAAAAAAAAAAGAATAGATGAACAAACAAAAAGCAAAATCAGACCTACAATTATAGAGAGCAAATTGATGACTGCCAGAGGAGAGGGAGGGAGGAAGGGCAAAATGGATGAAGGGGAGTGGTAAATACAAGCTTTCAGTTATGGAATGGATAAGTCAGAAATAAAAGGCATGGCATAAGGAATATAGTCAATGATTTTGTAAGTGATGTTTAAGGACAGATGGTAGCTAGGCTTGTGGAGAGCTCAGCATAAGGTACAGAAAAGTTGAATCACTGTGTGGTATACCTGAAACTAAGGTAACATTGTGTGTCAACTATACTCACACTAAAAAGGATTTTTAATAAAAATTCCTCCTTCCAGCTACCAGCCTCTAAGTCACCCCCAGCCTCCAAGTCCTCCCAGCTTAGGCCATAGGCCTTGTGGAGCAGAGAGGAGTTCTCCTCACTTGTAAACTTTCCAAATTGTTGACCACAGATTCTGTGATAAATAACAAATGATAAAACTTATTAATATTAATAATAAAAATAATTGATAATTAATAATAATAAAATTTTTTTAGCTTCTAAACTTTAGGATAATTTGTTACACAGCAATACTAACTGATACAGGATGAAGTCACCCAAGGAAATTAGGTGTGTGAAGCAATGAGAAGATGATTAATGATTAAATTCTAAGGAAGAGCAGGAACAGCAGTAATTAAGGGGCAGGAGTAGGAAAAGGTGGTTTTGCTCTTAAAAAACATTTAAAGAAAACCACTTAAAAGTGGCATGGAAGATATATGAGGAGAAGAATTCAAGGAAAGAAGGCAACTCGCGCGAGGAGGCAGAGTGAAAGTTGCAGTGGTGAGTGCGGAGAGTAGATGGAGCTTCCATAACTTCAGGTCTCTGTTTAAAATTCTGCCTGAGTGCTTCAGGCAATGGCAAGTGTTCTGAGGTTGCCTCCTTGCCAAAATCTCTCCCATTCTTTCCACCTCACAGACTACTGCCAGATTGAAATACTGTCACTGACTTGGTTGGGAACCTGCAACAGCACTTTATTATCCCTAGTACAGAGGCCAGTTCTGCCACTGAAGGGCTTTGAGGGCCTTTTACCGTGTGACATGTATGTGGTGGTATTCAGACTCGGTTTCCTTATCACACGGTGGTCACTGCAGGGCCTGGCAAGTGGGATCTGACTCCACTTCCTGTCTTGGTTCCCACACGTCACTTTTTCCCTTCCTTTTTTTCCCTTCCTTTCTTCTTTCCTCGCTTCCTTCCCTATTTCTCTCTCTTTAAGGGAAGAATGTGTCTTTGTTTAAATCTGAGATTACCATAGTCAGTGATTCTGAATTTTGATGAGCATTAAAAGACCTTAGGTGCTTATTAGAAATGCAAATCTGGGTTCCACTCACAAGATATTTGAATCCTGTTTCTGGAGTCAGATCCATTGTGGGTGCTGTATGGATCACACGTTTAGAAAAAGTAATTAAATGCTATGTCTTTATATGTGCTGTTCTTCCTTTCTGGAATGTTCTCTTTTCTCTATCACATCCCACTCTTCACATTTTCTGGGAAGACATGATTGACCACCGGTAGCTGCATCAAAGTTTCTTTTCACCTAATTCTTATTTCTAGTCAATATATCACAATTTCAAACTTAGCTCTTCTCTGGTTTTTAACTGAGCACCAGGCAGTGTGATGGCTTCAGGGGTAACATGAAGCCACAGGGCATGGATCTGAACTTTGGGAGACATATAATCTTACAAGGATGGCGTTTTTATGGAGCTTTTTTTGCATTTTTTTGCATTGCCAATCAGACAGTAGGCTCCTCTAGGACATGCGCTTTATTTTTTTAGAATCTACCACAACTGCCATCCAGGGCTGGGCACTGAGGAGGGGGTCAGTAATTGGTATGTAGAAACAGGTTTTGTTCTTGAGATCTGTTCAGTTGGGGAAGCTAGTTCTTTCTTTTAGATTCTTTCCTCTAGGTAGTCCAACCAGAAACACCTTCCTTGACAGTTGCCATTATGCCCATCGTTTACAGTTTCGTCTCCCTCAGCTTCACCTTGCTGTTGCTGTATTTGCATGTACTTGCTGGTCTGACTGTGCAGAGCAACACATCCGAGGGCCTGGGCAGCCAGCCAGCGCTCCCAAGCCCTTCCACGCATTGTGTCTGACTTCCTCTTTGGTAGGAGTCCGTGTGATTGTCATGCTTTGGAGGATTTGGGCCCTTGTGAAATCTCTTCTGGGGAATTAGCCACGCTGGATTCCATGCTTTGTGTCTGCCCTCAGGGCTGGCAGGAGCCGATATTGTTTCATTCCCACGTCGTCACACTCCTTG
Organism: Suricata suricatta; assembly: GCF_006229205.1. NCBI lineage: Eukaryota > Metazoa > Chordata > Mammalia > Carnivora > Herpestidae > Suricata > Suricata suricatta. The sequence goes on from NC_043700.1 coordinate 15,222,461, forward strand.
GGACGATGCGATGGTTCAGCTCAAGTTCATTTGGTATTCCCCTCTGAAATGTCACTGAGTTTTCCCACTGTTTGCCTGGAATTAACTAATAACAGTCAAGGGAATCATTAGTATGCTGGAAACATGAACTGAGGCAGTGTGGGCTGAGCATCAAATAAAGGACTCTCCTGGGCACCAGCCTCTGTTACTGTTGGGGGTTGCCATTTTAGTGCTAGTGCTTTTACAAATTGCAGAGTCACGGAGACAGACGGAGCACAGAGAGAGGAGGGAGAGAATTTGTTGATTAGAGTAAGGGAGATCTTAAAAATGTTTTCCCATAGAAGCAGCGTCTATGGGCATTTTCATCCTTACTGGATTGTCTCCTGGGTGGACGTCAAATTAAAAGAGGGCATGTTGCTTCCTGCCACTGCCAGGTTGAGTAAGATGCTTCTTTCTTCATGTCCTAATTACCTGTTTCTGATTCTGGGAAAGTGAACTTGATCAGAAGAGCTGCCATGATGTGTCAGATGCTGTGCTGGTTAAACATTTAATATGCCAATTATTTCTTTTTTTAATTTTTAAAATTTTTGTTTATTTTAGAGAGAAGGAGAGAGAGAGCTAGTGAGGGGAGAGGGGCAGAGAGAGGAGAGAGAGAGATAGAGAGAGAGAGAGAGAGAGAGAGAGAGAGAGAGAGAGAGAGAGGGAATCTCTTTTAGAGAGAGAGAGAGAGAGAGTGTGTGGACCTGGCACAGGGCTCGATCCCATGACCCTAGGATCATGACCTGAGCCGAAATCAAGAGTTAGAGGCTCAACCACCTACATGCCAATTACTTCTAATTCTTAAAACAACCCTGCAAAATAGATATTATTATCCTAGGCTATTGAGACTTGAGAAGATAAGGAATCTGTCCAAGATCATTTATAGTTAAGTGGCAGAACTGGATTCAAACCTGGATCTGCTTCTTTCTGTCTCTTCCGGATTCTTCTGCTGTTCTATGTTTCCTTTTAAGGCACATTTGCTAAGGTTTACTGACCCCAGAGAGCTTCTGAGAACCTTTCTAGACTGTTGGGTCCAGTTTTGAGGTCACTGAAAAGCCAGCAGCTCTATTCACACTGAAGTTTCATTTTCCATGGGGACTAAGGTAGCATGAGAAAACATTGTGGAAAAGAATTCCCCAGAAAGCTAACATCAGTCTTGGTCACTGTACCCTGTTAATGCTTTTTTTCAGCATCCTAGAAATTCCTGCCTAAATGTGTCTGAGAAAATCAAAGACCTAATCTTTAGTTAAATGGTGTTTTACTTGATAGAGTTATCTGCCCTCAGTTTTCTGTAGATGTACCTTCATATTTAAAAATTTTTTTATGTCTTTATTTTATTTTTGAGAGAGAGAGAGAGTGAGCTGGGGAGGGGCAGAGAGAGAGGGAGACAGAGAATCTGAAGTAGGCTTAAGGCTCTGAGCTGTCAGCACAGAGCCCAAAGTGGGGCTCGAACCCACAGAATGTGAGATCATGACCTGAGCTGAAGTTGGACATTTAACTGACTGACCCACCCACCCAGGTGCCCCGGTATCTTCATATTTAAAAATTTTTTTTTAATTTATTCATTTTTGAGAGAGAAAGAAAGAGAGAGAGAGAGAGAGAGAGAGAGCATGTGCAGGGGAGGGGCAGAGAAGGAGGGAGACACAGAATCCGAAGCAGTACCTTCGTATTTCTAATGACACTAGTGAGCAGTCAGAAGAACCAGGATGCATATATACAGTAAAAACACAACTGAACTCATTCTTGAGTAACAGAGAACATGTGTTTTGGGGCTTTTATATTTGGAGTCAGTTTATCATCACTATAAAAACATTTCAGATGAGAATGGAGTCAGAGGAAACCCTGGGGACTGTACACGGAGCTCTAGATTTGGATCGCTGAATGCCTGGCCTGGGTTTAGTCACTCAAGAGGTTTGAAGCAAAGCACTAATGCTAGAATGTAATCTATCACAGACGCCTTGGCCATCTCCTTGAGCATTTCCACCTGTTTCACCATTGGGAATCATGGCTGGTCTCCTAACA
>NC_043700.1:15224600-15395331 GCF_006229205.1 Suricata suricatta
CATACCTCCCTCAAACAAATTTATAACCAATTATTACTATTTTTTATTTTTTGGACACAAGATCCAGTGTCTATTCAACTTTTTCTCTCCAAGAAACTCGAAGTCAACTTTTTCAAAATTCAAATCTTTTCTTCTTTCCTTCCTCTCTCCTCTGTTCTGGTGAAGAGCAGCATCACCATCGTGATAGTTATTGAAGGCTCAAATCTGAGTGTTGTCTTCTACTCGTGCCCTCAAGCACCCCTAATGTATGACTGCTCACCTCATCTCATGGATCGCCTCGGTACATTACTACTAGCTCTTGTATCAAACTCCTTGTCTCCAGGCCCAGTCCTGTAGTTCAGGCACCTCACATTCCTCCCGGGATGACTAGCAAGCTCTCCTCACTTCTTTCCTTTTCCTTGGTTTTATAACCTCCAGTTCACTCTGCACACTGCTGCTAAAGTGACCTTTTCCAAAATGTAAGAGTAATCATGTCCTTTATTTATGTTTGAAATTCCTCAGTGACTCCCCTGTAGCTTACAGGATAAATATCAGACTCCTTAGCTTAGCCCATAGGGCCTCGATGCTCTGCCTCAAACCAGACCTCTGTCCTCAACTTTCATGCTCCTGACCACACATGCTCTCCAACCCAAAACACGTCTTATGGCTAGCAGAGCTTACTGAACTGCTTAGGGTTGATAAGTCTTTGACAATGATGCTTCTTTGGCCTAGAATTCATCTATGCATTCACAGATTAAATAATTGATTCAACAAATATTTGTTGAGTGTTTATTCTGTACCAGGGGAGACAGCAGTGAACGTGAACATGACAGACAAAGATGAAAACTTCTCTAATGAAACTCACATTGTATTGAGAGAAGACAGTATAAAACAGACAATGAATTGCAGATGGTTTTGAGAGTTATGAAGGCAACAGGTTGGCAAAGTGATGAGATAGCAAGTACTAACAGGTGTATATGAACATGTGGGACTTTTCACATGCGGTTGCCTAGGCAGGTTCTCCTGAGGAGGGATATTTGAACAGAGAGTTTTGCTGGGCAAGAACAGCCATCAGGTCTGGGGAACAACATGTGGATAGGTCCCGAGTTGAGAATGGTGTTGGCATTTTCAAGGGATATTAAGAAGCCCAAAGTGGCTATAGTTCAGAGGTTGAGGGAGAGAGTGACAAGAGATGAGGGAGAAGAAGTGGGCAGACACAAAATAGTCTTCGACATTGTAGGCCATGATGAAGAGTCTAGCTGTTATTTTAAACAGAGGAGTGATAGCAGGTTTATATTTTTAAAAGATTATTCTAAAATAACAACTGTTGGCTGGATGTAGAAAAATTGGAAACCTCATACACTGCTAGTGGGAATGTAAAATGGTGCAGCCACTGGGGGAAAATAGTTTGATGGGTCCTCAGTAAGTTACTTCGTAGAATCACCTCATGATCTAGCAATTGCACTCCTGTACATGGATATTCATAGCAGCACTATTTAAATAGCCAAGAGATAGAAACAACTGAAATGTCTACCAGTTAATGAATGAATAAACAAAATATGGTACATCCATACAATGGAATATTATTTCATCTTAAAAACAAAGGCAGTACTGATAAGTGCTTCAATATAGACGAACCTTGAAAATAATATGCTGAGTGAAAGAAACCAAACACAAAAGGTCACATGTTGTATGATTCCATTCATATGAAAATCCAGAATAGGCAAATCCATAGAAACAGAAAGCAGATAGTTGTTGCCAGGCGCTTGGGGTGTGGGAACTGGGGAGAGACTATATTATGGGATTTTATGGGATTTCCTTTTGGGGGTGATGAAAAAATTCTGAAACTAGACAGTGGTGATGGCTGCACAACATTGTGAATGTACCCAATGTCACTGGATAGTATACTTAAAAATGGTTAAAGTGTTAAGTTTTACCCCATGCGTATTAAACTTGGGCTGCCATAACAGAATACCGTAGACAGGGTGGCTCAAACAACAGAAATTTACTGTCTCATAGTTCTGGAGACTAGGAGACCTAAAATCAAGGTTCCAACAGGACTGGTAGACACCAGACGCCAGGTGCCCGCCACTTGGGTTGCAGATAGTTGCCATCTCTGCATGTGCTCAGGTGGCCTTTCCTTAGCTGCCTTCCAACTGAGAGCTGGAGTGAGTGAGTGGGTTCTCTGGTATATCCTATCAGGTCAGGGTCCTACCTATATAATCACATTTAACTTCCTTACCTCTAATATGGTCATATTTGGGGCTAGCACTTCAATATATAAGTGTGGTGGGGGGGACACAATTCAGTCCATAGCATTGTGTATGTTTATAATGACAAAATATTGTGGTGACTATGTGGAGCGTGGATTGTAGTGAAAGTAGGAAGACTAGTTAAGAAGCTAGTACAGTAGTCCAAGTGAGAGATGATAGTTTGGTCTTAAGGTGGTGGTAGAGAGGAGTACATAGTCTGTACCCTTCTTATTTTCATGAGGAGAGATTCTCTATTATTCTTGTCTTCCTACTCCACCCCTTACTCTTCCTTTTCCCATAATGGCATTTGAAGGCATTGGTCCACATTTCTTAATTGGGTGGACAATTAACAAACTCTAAGGATTAGGATCCTGTGCCTTTTCTTCCCTCTGCTGTCAGACCCACTGTGAGGTGGTGATCCTATTCTGTAGACCCCAAATGTCCCTTGGAGCACTGTCAGTGCCAAGACAAGGGTGGAATTGGGGGCTGCATAATGTATTAGCGGGTTCACTTGACTCTAAACTGAACCTGATTCTCTAATGAGCTTCATCATAATGCAGGTGCTATTTTGTTTCCATCTTAATGGCTCCTTTAGCCTCTCATCCCGTAATCTCACTTCTCAGTCTATAACTAAAATCATGGAAATCAGGATCTCAGAGATATACACACTTCCATGTTCACTTCAGTATTATTCACAATAGCCAAGTTATGGAAACAATCTCAATGGCCATTGACAGCTGAATGGATAAAGAAAATGCTATATATATACACACTAAAATATTATTCAGCCTTTCAAGAGGAGGGGCACCTGGGTAGCTCAGCTGCTTGAGTGTACAACTCTTGATTTTGGCCCAGGTCATGATCCCAGGATCGTGAAATCAAGCCCTGCATCAGGCTCCATGCGGAGCCTGCTTAAGATTCTCTCTCGCTGCCCCCCTCCCCCACTCATGCACCCTCAATCTCTCTTTCTAAAAAATAAAAAATAAAGTGAAGGAGATCCTACCATATGTGCCAAGTTGTATGAACCTGGAGGACACTATGCTAAGTGAAATAAACCAGTCAAAGAAGGATGAATACTATATAATTCCACTTATATGAGGTATTGAAAAGAATCTAACTCCTAGAAACAGAGTGGAATGGTCATTGCCATGGGCTGTGGGGAGGAGGAAATGAGACACTCTTCTTCCATGGGTTTAAAGTTTTAGTTTTATAAGATGATTAAGTGCTAGGGATCCGCTATGAAACACTTAATTTAACAATGATGTATTGTATACTCAAAAATTTGCTAAGAGGATGGATCTCATAGTAAGTGTTCTTACTACAATAAAAAATTAGCTTAAATCATGGAAGCAGTTGGATCCATAATTCATATGTAACTGTTCACTTCAGAACACATCCAGCAAGGTGACTAGAGTTCTTTCAAGTTTTAATAAGTTCATGTCTGTGATAGTCAACTGGAATTGGTAGTCTTCTCTGAAGTTTTTCTGAGTTCCTACAGTCACAGAGTGATATCTTCTTGGAGCTCATTGTCTGAAAGTCAGCTGGAGACATGAAGTTGGTATGTGTTTTCCATTCTGGGATAGTGAAAGGAAGTAATGTTCTTGGGGTCATCTCTCGTCTCAGAAAACTGGAAAAGGTAGAAATTAAATTATACATTCCTTTAGATGTAAAAGTGAATTCCTGTCAAGAGGTCATGGACTTTGGGAAGTTTTCTCCCAATGGTTATGGGTTTTGCTGCTCTGTGCATGTGTTTTCACCTTGTTTCCCTATAACTAGGGTCATGAATCCTTTTGGTGGTTGACTGGGCTCATGGCTGTGGTCTGAGGGCATGAAATGGGTTGAAGCCTGCTTGTAAATATGGCTTGTGAATCCTTTAATTTGCATTTAAAAAAATTTATTTTTGAAAGAGAGAGATAAAAAGCACGAGTGGGGGAGGGGCAGCAAGGGAAGGAGACAAAGAATCTCAAGCACAGAGGCTAGTCGCACAGAGCCTGACACGGGGCTTGAACTCACAAACCATGAGATCATGACTTGAGCCGAAACCAAGAGTTGAAGTCTTCACCAACTGAGCCACCCAGGCACCCCGATTTGCACTTAAAAAATTTCCATTCTCCAAGTGGAAAATTGACCAGCTACAGCTTACAAATTTCCTGAAAGTTAGACTACAAAATGATTTAAAACCTATGTTGAGATGTTTCAAATATTTTGAAAAATGTTAGTTATGTATTCCTTCAGATAGTGTGCTGCCTAAAAATATAAGCAAAATAGTTTGAACATTATGCTAATTGGGAAGTGAAACATAAATAATCAGTTGTATATTTACCTAGTGGAAGATATTTTTAAAAAGCCAAGATTAAAAAGGAAAACTCGTATCTGTGAGCATCACAGAGAAGTGACTATAAAGACCACCTGCCTTTCATGTGCCATGTGTGAATCTGTTTAGTGGAGATATGCTCCTGTGTCCTAGGAAAATATTGTCTTGTCTCTCTCATGGGTTAAATTTAGCCTTCCTCCCAACCTCATTGGGAGCCTCATTGGAAGCAAGATACCTTTTTAGTTAAATATTTTTTGAAGGTGGATGAGATGGTGATTGACTAAAGAGGTTGGTGGGAGGCTTAGCAGGCATTCCTAGAATTGCAAGCATGTCCGATTTCATTTTACAAAGGAGTTTAAAATAGAAGACACAGAATTAGTCTGTCTAGAAGCTTTAATATTGCCTGGTCATCCACCTGTGATGTGGAGGCCAGAGCTGTGGCAACAGTGCAGTCAGAGTTCTCAGTGGTAGGTCTTCTTAAGAGTTTCACTGGGGCCCTCGGTCTAGAAAAGTTGTCTTTATAACAGAAACATTTAGAGAGTCTTAAGATATTCATGTTGTTCTACCCAGTTAGAAAATTCAAATTTAATTGATGACTACAGTTTTAAATGAATTGTCAGGAACAGGGAATTTCTTTTACTGATGTCAGATTTCTGTACCATCTTCTATTAAGGTTTTAATGGGCTCTCTCTCAGGATTAGGACACAGATTTTACTTTATTTAAAGAAGATCACTCGGTTACTTCTAGGGACACAAACAAAGAAACCAAAGAAAAACAAAGCCATCACGTAGTCCAAATAGAGCTGGTAGCCTATGCTTTTTGCATTCCGGTTTTGAATTTTTCTAGGTTTTTCTTCCACATCGCATGAATAAAGATACGTCTAGTTCCCATTGTGTTGGAAATAAATACTCTCAACAAAAGAAAGCACATATTGGCATCAGGCATGCCTTGAAATTCGGGATTATCTGGGCAAGGATGAATGAAGGGCTTGTGAGCCACTGGGTATGAAGTGGTTATTTAAATGAAGAGAAGTTACAGGGGTGATCCCTTCTGAAGAAATTGATCCTAAGGGAAGAGAGAGTAAGAGGCTGGGTAAATACTCAGAAGCTGGGGCAAGTCCATGGACCACTTGAAAAGGGGAGGGGTATATCCAGTGGTTATCATTCCAGATTGGTCGTATCAATGGATCTAAGACTTAAGGCAAGTGATTTCATGAAAATATCTATGTGATTTAAGTGCACATACTGCTAGCAACTGGGGTCACTAGGGCCACTTCCTTAGCCATAGCACCCTCAACACTGGGCATGGCTAGCTTCTGGTGTTGGTGGCCCTGGAATGTAAGTGGAGATTAGCAGCAATATCACTGTGTCAGGGAGGTAGCCCACTGGTATAGTTCCATTGCCCATTCCCCCTGGGAACTCTTCTCAGCATTGGTGACTTCAGTGGGCATAGACAGAAATGGCAGCAGTTTCTCTGGGCTCTGGTGATTTTGACTTCATGTGTCATTGGCATACGCTCCACTTTCCGTGTAAACAGTCATAGGAACCGGGCTATGCAAGAAGGTACAGGGGAGCCCATGTGAAATACCCGTGGCGAAGTAGAGGAGAATTAGAGAAGAATTCAAGAGAAGTTGGAGGGCCTCCAGAATTGTGGAGGCAGGAACAGTGTCACAGTCTTTAGCATTTAATTGTGACTTTCTTTTTATCCTAGGTTAGGACAATCTGAGAATGAGATTTGATTAGTTTGGGCCAGTTACTCAGCTTAAATTCTGATGTTTTGAAGAGTTAGATGTTTAGAGGAAATCAACAAATACCCAAGAAAGGAGAATTGTAAGGCATTCCTTTCCTTTTGGTTTTCTTTGCATCTTTTCGTATTTATGTTAAGATTTTTTAAGTTCCCTTTATTTCAAGATTTCCAGCTTAATTTTACAGTAAGAGAAGCTTTGTACAAGTAAACATTCCATTTGCATTCCTCCCACAAATGTAAAAGGAATGTAATGAGGATGAGTTTTATTGAAGCCCTAAAGGCCAGAGCCAACTGGATAGATCCTTTAAAAGTTTTTTTTTTTTACATAATTTTTATTTTTGAGAGACAGAGAGAGACAGTGCGAGCAGAGGAGGGACAGAGAGAGAGGGAGGCACAGAATCTAAAGCAGGCTCCAGGCCCTGAGCTAGCGGTCAGCACAGAGCCTGATGCTCGAACCCACGAACCGTGAGATCATGACCTGAGCCGGAGCTGGACACTCAACCGACTGAGCCACCCAGGCGCCCCTGGATAGATCCTTTAAAAACACATGACGCTGTTAACTCTGGAAATTGAGCATCATTACTTTCCATTCTGTTGTTTACTCCTCAGTGGCTCGGCTCCATGTTGATCTTGAGAATCAAACGTCATCTCTGAGTTTGGCAAACGGCTGCCCTATTTGGTTTAGGGCTAAAGCCTGTTCTGGCAAAGATGGATCTACTCATTCCAGATGAGAAGGTTTGGATGAGAACAGTGTTGCTGTCTGCCAGAGCTGGAGGGATCCGAATGAAGCTGCAGTACGTGTACCACATGAGGTGGACCCAGGAGCGTGGATGAAACTTATAGACTCGAACCCTGTGTGCTAAAGGTTCAAGCTTTGAGCTATCAAGTCAGCAAAATCCAGTGATGGAACAATGGCACAGCCTTGGGTCTAGATATGTTACATCATATCCCCTGAAAATCCTCATACGTGGCGAAGGTCAGGTATATTTCAGTTCTCTTACCAGAGGAATAATAGCCTGGTCTCTCATAAAACTTCCTGTCCATATGTCATACATAGTGGTAATGATAAAAGAAACAGTAATTTACTATTACTCCTATAAGTATTCTGGATAATATTGTATTAGAATAGCCCTTAAGTAGCCATTATGAATCTACCAGCTTCTCACTTATTGTTGAGTAAACTTCTGTGTGTCTAACATTGTGTAATGGCAGATAAAAATGAAACGGCATTCCCTGACTCTGAGAAGACAAGCTATGCTTGTGTAACATAACTTGAGGATAATACACAGGTAGAATGGGGGTTATTCAAAAGTTAAAGACAATTCTGAAAAAAAAAATCACAGGGGTAGGAAATAGGGAAGGATACCTGAATTTTCTGCACATGATAAAGAAAATGTTTAATCTTAATTGGCAGAAAAGAAAGAATTTAGCTTTGTAGGCTGGTAAACATTAGCAAAACTATGTAGGTGGAAAAAAGCATCCTGTATGAGTTAAAGGTAAAGGCAGAGGCAGTGAAGAGCTTGGGTAATGGTTGGAGTGCTGGGAGAAAGACTGAGTAAGGATAAGACCAACCTAAAGTGTTCTTGTTAAGGTTGTTAGAAGGAAACATTGGACAGGTTGGGTGGAGCCCTCTGATGGAGGCTCTTAACTGACTTGCAAGGGCCTCTGGGTGATCATTCACTCATTCACTTGTTGATTTATTTATCAAATGTTAATGTGCTTGGCACTGGGCTAGACATTGGGGTGAACAGGACTGATGCCCTAAGGAAGGGAAAAGAGGCACATAAACAGCCATATAACATCATGGTTCTAAAGAGGTCTGTAGAAAGTAGCCTATAGGATATATGTTCTTAAGCAAATGGAACTGATGAAAAAAAAATCTGAAGCAGATGAAACTGGTGGAGCAGGCTGTAGAAGCTATTGTAGAACAATCCAGACACAATGAGAACAGAGTAAATGCAGTCACAAAAACTACAGTGGGCACCGGTGAACAAGGAAGGGAGCAGAGGTACTTTAAAGATGCCATGAAGCATAGGTGTGCAGTAGACTTAGGTTTGGGCTGCGGGAGAAAAACTGCAGCCAAGTGCTGAACTCCCACCCAAGTTCCTACTCATGGGACAGCATTCTTGGTCATTTTCTTTGCATCCATGAATGCATCAGGCATTTTCTGTGCCTCTAAATCTGTGACTATTTCTCTCTCATCTTCTTCCACCTCCCCCCCACCCAAATGCTCTTATTCTTCTAGAGAAATCTTACTCATCCCTCCCATGTCACTTCTCTTGTACCCCGAGGAATTCTTCACTCCTATAGGTAAATATCTCCACTTTGTATACAACTTGACTTTGCACTTACCTTATCATAGTTGGTCATTTACATGTGGATTTCCTCTGTAGATGGTTCATTTTTCAAGGACAGGGATTGTGTTTTATTTATAGCAAAAGCAAGATAGAGCCTAGTCTTGGCTTCGAATCCCTACTTTACCACTTACTAGCTCTGTGAACTTTAGGCACATGGTTATTCTCTCTTTACTAATGTTCATTTATAAAATAGGACAAATAATACCTGCTTAGTAAGGTTACTAATTAAAAACCAAGGTCATGTATGTTATTATCTTGGTTTTTAAAACATCTGTCAGAGTGATTTGTTTATAAAGACTCAATAAACATTAACCTTTTTCTTCTTCCTTCTCACCATTCATATTCACAGTGCTCAGCACAGTGCCTGGTATATAGTAGGAACACAACAACTTTGGCTGAATATACAAACTGTAAAATTTACTGACTGCTTATCACATTCCAGACATTGTTCTAAGCATTGTGGGTATATATGAACTCATGTAATGCTCTCCACAATACCATGAAAACATCACTAATATCCTCATTTTACTTATGAGGAAACCAGGGCATGGAAAGGTAACTCCTGAGTTAGGGAAGTCCTGAGTTTATACAACCCCAAAGTCTGTCCTCTTGTTTTAACCCTTTTCTACAGGTTCATTCTACGGAGTTTACATATGATGCTGAACCTGCTGGTAATTTTCTCCCAAGGATGATCTGGCTCATTTAGAGAGTTCCAAAAGGCATGATTGCCATTTGTCTTGAATAAATCCATTCCTAGTAAGCCTGCAGGGACTTCTGAAGGCTTTTCCATTCTTCAAAAATTATTTCCTAGAAGAAAAAAGAGTCAGTCCTTTAGAAAAATCCTCCACTGGTGTGGACATCTATTTAGATTCATCTATGACTTAACTGAGTAACATATTCATCAGAGTCTTACTTAGAGGTTGCTCCATTGTCAAGATGTTATAAGGCAAGAAGTTATAAGGCATGGTAGTTGCCCCTTGATGAATAACCAGTGCCACCACCACCACAATTGCCATTTTGTGAGCTTCTACATGGCATCCCTAAGAGTAAATTACAGCTTACTGCTCTATCTCCATTTTGCAGCAGAAAACTAAAGCTCATAGAGGTAACTAATTTGCCCAAGGTCATAGAGCCAGCAAATGTGTGCACTTGGGTCTTCTTGATTCGGGTTTTACTTGGGAAACAAGAGCAACATAATTAGGGAAGCCAGTGATGGCTTCATAGTGGTTTATCCTTGGTTTGTCTCAGGAGGAAAGTATTGAATGTGTATTATCAGTGCTTTCCAGGGTAGAGTTTTCACTGTCTATGTGGCATTCATGAGAACCTCCGGTTATCTTAAGTTAGCATCAGTGCAGAAGAGGAGAAAAGAGTGAAAGACACAAGGCAGGATGTCCCGGGTTTGAGGTTCACTTCCCCACTCAAGTCACCTAACTCCTTGGTTTATTACAAAACTAAGAATAATAATGGTACTTACCTCAAAAGGTTGTTGTGAGGATTGGTTGGCATCACAAAGGTGCTTTACCAAGGTAAGTTGCTTATAAGGACATCTATTTATTTGTCTGCCCAGCTTCAATGAGACAGAGAGGCATTCACTTATTAGTGGGAACATAAACAGAAATAACAGAGACATGAAGCAGGAGGTTCCTGAAGAAACCATGAGGGAGCCATGAGCATGAGGAACCAAAAATCAGAGAAGCAAGGATGTGAATTGTTTATCACCAGAATGGTGGGAATTGTCTCATTTTTATGCCTGAAGGGCAAGAAGGTACCCGGTGTATTAATTTTCTATGGCTGAATAACAAATGACCACAAACTTAGTGAATAACAAATGACAAGATTATTATCTCACCATTTCTGTGGGTCAGAAGTCCAACCATGGCTGAGCTTGGTCTTCTGTTCAAGGCCAAGAGAGGATCTCATTCCAGTTTTCTACTGTGGCGTCTTCTAGAACAACATAATCAAGGAGCAACCACCTCGCCATCTTCACAGTGTCTCCACGTCCAAGGAGAGGGGTTACACAGTGGCTGTACATCAATGGTGGGAATCTTGGGGACCATCTTAGAATTCTGCTTACCATGCCCAGGCCCATGGTAGCCCTAGAATCTTTCAGTTATTGAGCTCTGTTCCAGTTTCCTGGGCTTTTTGGGCAATCCCTGGGTCTCTCCTTGCTAAAAGCTGTAATTCCTTGAATGAATCAAAAGACCCTATGTAAGACACAGAGGGGAGAAACATAACAAAAACGATCTTTTCTGACCTGAACATTTCTAGTGGAAAACAAAAAAACCCCTATGCTTCAGACATTTTTTAAAAATTATTCTGGATGTGTATATTAGCACTGAATTTTGATTTGAGCGAAAGCACAATTACATGGTTTAAAACTATAGCTATTCCCAAGTCAGATATTTTTTTCTTTAAGAAAAGTAGAAAGCTCCAAAAGCAACTAATTTTCTGACTAGTTAGATGGAAGAATATTTTTCTATAATAAATGTCACTTTAAAATTAGCCAGTGAGAGTACAATAGTTTTCTCTTTTTCCTTACTCACTATGTAATTTTTTAATTTGTGGGGAAGCCAGAAGATGAATTTTTTGTAGGAAATTAAGCATTATACACGTGTTTTCTCAGAAGGGGTCCACACAGACAATATTAATTATAAGTGATGAAATGACATAAACTTATGACATTTAATTTTGGTTGCGTTTTAGTGTATTGACTGATAGAGCCTAATTTCCTTTTTACTTTCTTTAAACCCATATTATGGTTTCTAGCAAAAAACTGAAAACTGAGCAAACATAATGAATAAGACTAATGTGCACAAAGCACACATTCCTTTCCAAGCTGGAAAGTACATACATTCCTTTTTTCCCCTACTCGGCCAGCTAAGCACAGACTGTACTTGTGAGTAAGTCAAGAATAAAGTCATAAACTCCAAGAATGCAGTATTAAAAATTAATTGATATATGTGACTTTTCACCTAGACAAGATTCCTTGGGAAGTCAGTATTGATGCTAAGCACAGAAATGACTGTGCCTCTGTTCCCTGGTTTGGGGTGCCTTGGGACCCTTCCTTCCCTGTTGGCATTAATGTGCAGCAGGAAGGAGCCAACTAGAGAGAAATGGCAGCAGCCCTCTGTCATTGGGAGAGCAGGGAGCAGGACAGGCTCCCAGTTTTCCAGTGTTATTTATTTTCCGAGACGCCTGGGTCTCTTTCAGACGGTAACGCTTAGCACAGTAGGACCAATCTGCCCAACTTGCTCTTTTTGTGTCTCTTCCTTTCAATGTGAAGGAAGTCCAGATACAGGCATTTAGACCACATCTGGTTCTGTTTTCCTCTTAGTGAGATAGTGCTACTGAGGTGATACAGCCGCATGACAGGGAAGCCCACAGCATTTCTGGGAACATAGAGCTTCGGAGCCAGAAGTGCTCACATCTGGCCTTGCACCTTCAGGTCTACCTGGTCACCAGCGTCTCAGCCTCCCTGTGGGTGAGCAAGGACACTAAATGGACTTTCTATTCCCGGTTTTCCCTCATGTTCAGCTAAGAACACCCCATAGCAAAACTCCCAGGTCCCAAACCGAACTGCTTTTGGTGGCACATCTCTTCCCATTACTAGGTAAATCCATTTGTCTTTTAGCATGTACACTGTGACAGAGTGACCAGGGCATGTGGTGCTAGCATCAGTTGCACACTTGGTCTAGGATTGGCAATTCTTCTACTTATGCCCTGCTATTGTGTCTGGGTCCATCTTCCAGAAGACTGACCCCATCATCATGATGAGTGTCTCTATTGTATTTTTCTATTCTTTGTCTCACATAGGATCATCCTAGTTTATTAGGCATATTTTGAAGTCTTTGGCCCTTAAACAGAAAGGGTCAGGCTCCTAGTCCTTTTTTCTTCTAGGTCCTCTGCCTTTTTGTAGGAGTATGGTTGCAAAGTGGTACATGGGGAAAGGCAGCACTCAACAACCTCAGTGACTGAAATGCAGAGAGACGTGTTGATGGAAGGTGACATCTGTTTCCTCCACCAGTGGTCTGCAGGACTCAAGATCTCACCATGCCCTACATCATATGAGGGTAACAAAGGGATTTGAGTTTTATCCGCATGATAATGACTGTGCTCACAACAGTGTAAATATAGTGTCACCCATTTGCAGGTGATAGTGTTTCTGCTCTCAGGAATTCTCTCTAACCAGATTCCATTTATTTCTTTTTATGTTGAAAACTTCTTATGGGAGCCTGGGTGGCTCAGTCGGTTAAGCTCCCGGCTTCGGCTCAGGTCATGATCTCAAGGTTCATGGGTTCGAGCCCTGCATCGGGCTCTGTGCTGACCGCTAGCTCAGAGCCTGGAGCCTGCTTTGGATTCTGTGTCTCCCTCTCTCTCTGACCCTCCCCTGCTCACACTGTATCTCCCTGTCTCTCAAAAATAAATAAAAAACATTAAAAAATTAAAAAATAAGAAAACTTCTGGTATTGCCTAGAGGCTTTGTGTGGCTTGTTTATCAAGTGATGACAGAAAAACTTCTCCAAATCACAGCTCTTACAGGCAGGGTCCTGTCTCTTTCCTGACTCCAGGGTGATATCTTCATGTTGGAGTGACATTTCTTCCTAAAACATTTACTCATTGTCTCCTTAGGCATAGACTTGTTCCTCTGAGTGATGAAATTCAGGTTCTTGGGCTTTAAAAGCATTTTCTTTAGTTTTTCTGTCCTGCCCTCCTGAAGCAGGACCTCTTCTGGCTCTGAGGGAGCCACATAACCCCTCTGCATGCTGAAGTCGTGTTTGCCAGTGTCTGGTCTTTGGGGCAAGAGAAGAGCTGCTGGAAAATATAACCATCCTGGGGCCAGAGAGGAGCTTAGCCAGAGTTACCAGATTGCTCTAGGAAGGAAAACTATATTTAGCAAAATAGTATTAGTCTGTCAATATCTTTTTCCCCCCTCTGTCTAGATTTACTTTTTGTCTGGACACTTTATGTAAATGCAGTCATATAATATATAGTCTTTCCCCCAATTTTAAAGGGAAAAACATTCAGAATTTTACCAGTAAGTATAATGCTAGCTGCAGAGTTTTTATAGGATCTTTTTTATCAAGTTGAATAAATTCTTTTCATTATAATTACTGAGACTTTTTATCATAAGTGGATGTTAGATGTTATCAAATGCTTTTTTGCATGTATTGAGATGATCATGTCGTTTTTGTACTATACTCATATTACTCTATCAAGATGGTTTATAATGACTGATTTTTATATATTAAGTCAACTTTATATTTCTGAGAGAAATCCTGATTGGTCATGGTATATAATCCTTTTTATATGTTGCTGGATTCATTTTGTTAATGTTTTGCTGAGGGTTTTTATATCTGGACTCATGAAGAATATTCGTAAGTGGTTTTCTTGTGATTTCTTTGTCTGGATTTAGTATTAAGATAATACTAGCCTCATGGAATTTGTTGGGAAAATTTCTTTCATATTTTATGGAAGAGTTTTTGAAGGATTGGTATTACTTGTCTTTTAAATGTTTTATAAAATTTACCAATAAAGACACCTGGGCCAAGGCTTTTCTTTCAAGAAAAAAGATTTTCATTTAGTAATTAAAATTCTTGTCTATTCTTGTTTACTCTTTCTCATTCAGTCTATTTTATCAATCTGTGTCTTTCTATAGATCTTATTTTATCTAAATTGCCTAATTTGTTAGCATAAAGTTGTTCATAGCATGCCCTTACAATCCTTCTTAATTTTCTGTATGGTTGGTAGTGGTGTCTCCTTTAACATTCCTGGTTTTAGTAATTTGCATCTTCTCTTTTTTTGTTGATCAGACTAAATCAGTTTTCTTAACCTCCGCACTATGGATACTTGGGCCCAATACTTTTTATTGTGGAGAGGCTGTCTTGTCATGTAGGGCACTTAGTAGCATCCCTCCCGAGCTTCAGGCAACCACTCATCTGCTTTTGTCACTATGGATTTAGTTTACATTTTCTGGGATTTTTGTGTAAGTGGTATTGTAGTAAGAACTCTTTTGTCTGGCTCTTTCATTCAGCATAAAATTCACCTATGTTGTTGTATTAGTTGTCGACCCAGTTCCCTGCCCTGACTTTTTATTTTTTATGGATAAACAGTTTGTTTATTCATACCTTTTGATGGGTATTTGGGTTGTTTCAGTTTTGGGTTATATTGCTGTGAACAGTTGTGATAACTTTTTGTGTGAATTTATGTTTTCATTTCTTCTGGGCAAATACCTAGGACTGGACTGACTGAATCCTGTGGAAGGTGTATACTGAACTTTTTGAGAGACTACCAAATAGTCTTTCTAAGTGGCTGTACCATTTTGTTTTCCTACCAACAGTGTATGAAAGTTTCAGTTGCTCCACATCCTTGACAACACTTCATATTGTCAGTATATATGCATTTTCTTAAAGTGTAACTTCACATAAATTAATAGTTACAAACATATACTATTATGTGTATGACAAATAATCCTGGAGAATTTTTGTTTTTTAATGACTTCCTTTTATTTTCTTATGCTGTATTAAATTGGATACTTAGGAAAGAAATTCATATTCTTTAAGTCACCAGGGGACCCTGTAATCCATTATATCTGGGATTAACAAAAGACACCACTTTTAGTATTCTGACATGCAGAATTTTTTATTTCTTAACTTTCTAAATTACAATTGGAATGAATGGAGAAGAAAAAACAGCGATTTAAAACTATATGTGGGAAAGGAGGAAATAGGTTGGAATATGGTGATTTCCACAGTAGTTCCAGTTACATGTGGTCACAATGATGTCCTCAAACCGTAGCTCTATCCATGGATTTCAAAGTCTGGGCAGCCAAATTGAGACTCATTACATCTATTAACCTCTCGTATACTTTCTCTTTAGTTTTCCACTCTTTCTACTGTTCCTCCAGTCATATTAACATGGCCTCCTAAGAGACCAAAGGTCATAAGAAGTTGGCAGCAGCCATGACACATTCTCCAGTTTGCTCTGTAAGCCTTGATGCCATCCATTTCTGCCTCACTATTCAGTTACCAGCTCACAGAGCAGTTGGAGTGGGGTAACAGGGTGGAAATCCTCGGTGAGAGGAGGACATAGGTGGGGTGGTCACTGAAGTACCATCTGGCCATAGTGAGTACTTTGGGGGGGTCTCAGGTTCATGTGAGATTGCCTAGATGGTGATGAAATAGAAAACTGTGTGGGGCTCCAGTGTATGGTGAATGTATAAAAGTGGAGGGAGAAAGGAGAAAAGAGCAAGGAGAGGAAAACAGAAGGAAAAAAATTGTCACTAAGGAAAAGAGATTTTAAAAATTTGTTTTAATGTTTATCTTTGAGAGAGAGAGAGAGCATGCGTGCGAGAGAGGAGGGTCAGAGAGAGAGGGAGACACAGAATCCGAAGCAGGCTCCAGGCTCTGAGCTGTCAGCACAGAGCCCGACGTGGGGCTTGAGCTCATGAACTGTGAGATCATGACCTGAGCCAAAGTCGAACACTTAACCAACTCAGCCACCCAGGTGCCCCAGAGTTTTTTTAAAAATATAAAAGTAATCTACAATAAAGTTTCCTACTTTTACATCAAAAAATACCCACCAAAACCTCTGTCTTCTCCTGCAATGGCATGTTTGGTGGGGGAGAACCAGTATCATAGGAGGGAGTTGTTAGGCCTGGCTGCACGCTGCATTCTTACCTAAATCACAGCCTGTGCAAGGTGGAGAATGGGGGAAGGGAGAACAAGTCTTGGAATGAGGTCAGAAGCCTGGCTCTGTGGCTAACCAACCTCAACTCCTCTAGGCCTCAGTTTCCTCATCTGTAATGCAGTAGTTAACACGGTTATCAAAGGGCTATTATGAAGATCAGAATGAGATGGTGTGAAAACTGGTGTTCAGTGAAGGCTTTTTGTTTGCAATACGTTCATGTTTTCCAGTTTTGAAGCAAAAATTGTGGGAGCTCAGTTCTGAGCAATCTCTTAATTGTCATATGTCCTTAGTGGCATAATGGGAATATAGAATTGGAAAAAGTTTTGTCTGGTTGTCTTTTACTTTTACTGTTTTGATTATTATCTATACTGATACTTGCAGACAGTCAGCCCTTGAAAGATCATGGCTTCCAAAAGTTTAATTCTTTCCACTCAGTTACTAAAACAGTATATTTTTGTTATCCTCATTGTAGATATCTTACTATCTGGCCTCACAAACTCTCTGGACCAAATCTGTCCTTCCCTCTTGAGGATTGTTCACAGTTTTTCCTCCAGTAAACCCTGTAATGAGTTTCATTACCAAGATGCCTGCTGTTTCCATGCCTACGAGTCCTGTTTTCCAAACTGGCTGTTCCCGGGCTGGCAAGAGTGAACTGATTTAACTCTAGAAACATTTTAAACTTCCTGAAAGCTTAAATGGCCATGGGTGCTCCCACAGATCCTCTGCAGTATTCTTTTTTGAGGTCAAGGTTCATGCTTTTTTTATAAATATGATTTTCTGTAGTTGTTCAAACCGTAACAGCCATCAGACATTGTTTTGCAGCTGTTGTCACAAAAGACTCTCTTCCCACATGCTTTGTTCTCCAGCTGCTTTTTGATGATTTTGGTTTCCAGAACTTTTACCTGTTCTGGATGAACTTGTAATCCTTGAGCTGCCTTGGCAATGGCTTCCCGTGGCGTCTGACGCTAAAGACTAAAAATAGCAAGATGAAGCCCAAAGCATTCTCCAAGGAAATAAAATTGAGCCACGTAACTGGATTATTCTTGGTTATCTTGCAGATATCCATGTGACCAGACGTCTGCAAATGGTGGTGAGGTCATTTCTAGTCGCCTTTTAATCTGCTGGCAGCTGGCTTCTGAAAGCTTCTCGATGGTTTTTTTTTCTTTTCTTCCCCAAGCCAAAGGCAGCCAGCAGCTTGGAAACTTTCCATGTTGGTTTGTCATTTTGACTTTCACAAGTAACTTTTAAGGTTCCTTTTCCTTTCTTTCCTCATTTCAGGCTGGTTTTTTTTGAGGGGGGAGGGGAAGGTAGGGTTCTACTTGTTCATGGTGGTTGCTAAGAAAGAATCTTCTCTGTTTATAGGCCCCTAACAAATAGTGACAGCTGAGAGACAAATATGGTGTTGTGTGTGCAGGAGGAGGATGGAAAGGGGCCAGCAATTAACAGCCTCTGAGCACAAAAGCTCACAATGAGGCCTTTGAGAGGGTCGGCTGGCGTTGGGCTTCCACGGATTGCTTGAAATAATTTAAAAAGGTGTTTGCCTCATGCTTTCAATGACAAATTCATTTCCAGAAATCAGGGCCGTATAACTTGATGGGATTGTAAAATGACATAGTCTTTTCTTTCTCAAAGAAGCGTTTGCTTAACGGGAGCCAAATCTCTGCAGGGTTTGTATACGTTTTCAGAAGAGGATTCTTTCACCTTTGGGTCAGAGGCTGGAGTGTCACAAACCAACAAAGGGAAACCGGGAGTACTTTGATTCACATTCACCTATCTTGACTCTTTTTTTCCGGGGATTTTCTCCATACTGGTGGGGTTCTCCTAGAGCAGGATGTTGTTGATTGGGCTGGAGTTTAGAAAAGCATTATGCCAAGAGAGAATAAAGGTGTCTTTCTAATGCTAATATATAAGTGGGTATTTGCATCCTTCATTTCATAATTACTGTATAAAAGAAATAGTTAACTGGGATGAAATGCAAGGCTGTGAAATGATGCTTATTGAAAAGGCGGTCTAGGGGCACCTGGGTGGCTCCATCAGTTTAGCCCCGACTCTTGATTTCAGCTCAAGTCCTGATCCCAGAGTCGTGGGATTAAGCCCCACATTGGGCTCCATGCTGAGCATGGAGCTTGCTTAGGATTCTCTCTTTCTCTTTCCCTCTGCCCCTCTTCCCCACTCACATGCTTGCTCTTTCTTGCTCTCTCTCAAATAAAAAAATAATAAAAATAAATATAAGAAGTGAAAGGCAGGTATAGAGGAAGTAAGAAGGGCATTTCATCTTTAGTCAAGGATCACATTAAGAGGTTAGAGTAGCACAGGATGGTGCTGAGGACGCCGGTGGGGCACTTTTCAAGTGTCCGTTACCCTATATCTACTCATTTTGTCCTCAGCACTGCCCCTTAGGTAGGCACTATTATCATCTCAATGTACAAGGAAAGAGGGCATGAGTAACTGTGGTTTGAATCCGGAAAGCTTGGTTGAGGACCAGTGCTCACAACCGCTGCACTGAGGGCCTCTGTTGGGATGCCATTGGTTCTCAAAGCCTCGTCTTTGTACCCCATCTCTCAACAGCTGACCAACAGCTCTTCTGGCTCTGGGGAGACTGCTCTGAAAAAGCTTTTCCACGACTTAGTAGGGAGAATGATTGCCTTGCTCTCCTTCCTTTCTTATCAATTTCCCCTAAGGGAGAAGTGTGTGTGTGTAGAATCCTGAAATGGCTTTGAAAGAGAAACCTAGAACTTTGATGTGAACAGAATGGTCAGGTTTAATTTTTTTTTTTCACTTCAATATACAGTACAAAATCTGAACGTTTCTGTTTAGTACCGCTACTCCACATTAGCTGTTTTAACTCAGAAGTGTTTGGATATATTTAGTCTGTGGTCTGTAAAGTGTGTCAGAAACCATCCGTAAACACCTGGCTTTAAGGATCAACCAGTCATCAGCAGAGAAAAGTTTGAGTTTCTGCTGGAGAGATTTCAATCCTGTTGAAGAGCTGAAATATACATATGTCAACGGAAAACTGAGGAAACCGGGCTTGTCCTTGCCTTTGGGATGAAGTTCAAACTCTCAGCCCTCATGGACCCTAGTCATCTAACCATCCTTCTACAGGTGATTTCCCAAATGTGATTCTCTGCATTTAATTCCTTCTGCAGAAGGTTATAAGCACAGATTCCAAGTGAACCAAGTTGCCTGGGTTCAGACCACGGTTCCACAATGGGAGCACAGAGCAAGAGGTGAGGGGTGAGGAAGGGTCAGTGTTTTGAGGGAAGGTTGACAGAGGAGATACGATTTTGGCTGAATTCTGAAGGACTTTTCATCCATTCAAACAATTTTGTTGAATGTTTACTATAGGCTGGATTCTGTGACAGGTGCAGGGCGTACAGTGCGGGGGGAAAGGCCCAGATTCACCCTCAGAGTGGACACAGAGGTGCTGAGAGGACTGTGAGTGGGCAGAAGCCTGGAGTTGGCAAGAGGAGGCTGTCATGGGCAGTGGTCTGAATTGGCAGGGAAAGCTTAGGGCTCAGGTGTCAGCAGCAAGAGTAGCTCCCATCTGCCAAAAGTCCTGTGGGGATCAGTTGTCCTGAGGGGCACTGATCCAGAGCCCAACCACCCTGGAGCCCAGGCCACCGCCCTGGAGAGGCCAGCAGAGGAGAGCAACCCCACAATTGCTCGGGGAACTCACAAGGTTTCCTCTGTGCCCAGATCAGCTTGGGAAGGAGGAAAGAAGGGGAAGAAAAGAAATCTGTTAATGAGTGACTGTAAGCTTTCTGAATCTTTTCCAAAAGTAAATGGTCTTAAACTAGAAATATCTGATATATTATTGATTGCTAAATTTGAGCTTAAGTAAATTTTTACTGCCACCCAACAGATTTGGAGTTCATAGGGGCAGTTTGGTTAGTTATATAGTATATGATTCTTGGCATGAAACATGTAAGATAGGCAAAGGTGGGGGGCCTGGGTGGCTCCGTTGGTGAAGCATCTGACTCTTATTTCAGCTGAGGTTATGATCCCATGGTTCATTGTGCTGGCAGTGTGGAGCCTGCTTGGAATTCTCGCCCTCTCTCTCTGCCCTCCCCTACTTTCTCTCTTTCTCTCTCAAAATAAATAAATAAACTTAAAAAAAATAAAACAGGCAACTGTATAGAGACAGAAAGTAGATTAGAGGTTGCCAGGGGCTGAGGGGGTCAGAGAGTGGAGAGTGACTACTGGGGGTATGATGCTTGTGATAGCTACTAGGGTGATAAAAATGCTCTGGAATTTAGATAGTAGTGGCTATGTTTGTACAACTTTGTGAATATACAAAAAACCACTCATTGTACACTCTAAAGGGATGTGGCATGTGAGTTATATCTCAACAAAAAATACATGGAAAAGATTTGTCTGGATAAAGAAAATAAGAAGCTGTGATTTTCTTCACACATCTGAGTAGTGGTATGAATAACGTCCCCTCTATGTGAGAATTGCTTTTTTTTATAAGTTTATTTATTTTGAGAGAAAGAGAGAGAGAGAGCGAGCAAGCTGGGAAGGGGCAAAGAGAGAGGGAGAGAGAGAATCCCAAGCTGTCAGCACAGAGCCTGATATGGGGGCTTGATCCCACAAACTGTAAGATCATGACCTGAGCAGAAATCAAGAGTTGGGCACTTAACTGACTGAACCACCCAGGTGCTCTTGAGAATTATTAACTAAACATTATTTTCCAAACATCCTAATCTGATACCATGTTAGATAATAGTTCATAGAGAGCTTTATATTGTTTCTACCAAAATAATAAACTTCATTAAAAAACTCAAATGGTAGTCAGAATTCAACTCAACTGCCACCGGAAGCAAAAAGTACTCAGACAACTACACGAAACGAAAGTAATCTGTGACACATATAAACTTGATGTGCGGTGATGACCTGTGTAAATCCAGACACTTTTGGTGAAGTGTTGTGTGTTTTGATTTTGTTCATCTTTGAAGATAAGAAATGATAGACATATGTTCAAACTCAGAATACTTTTTAAAAAATATGCATTGTACTTCATACTTCCATTGAATATACTTATTTGGTACAAATTTTTGGATTTTAAAATTTTTCCTTCCTTACTTTTTGGTCTACTTATATAGCTCTATCAGAAAACTTGTAAGTGGAAAATAAATTGCTGTCATTCTGTTTTAAGAAGAAGACTGAAAGTGGGTCATTTCTTGTAATGTTTTTATCATTCCTCCAGTTGGCTGGGCTTGGAGTCATTGTGGACTCCACCACTCCTCCAATCCCGAAATCCAATAAGTGGCCAAGTCTTATTAATTGTATTTTTGTAACCCTTCTGGCAGGTATTCCACAGCTGCTGCCATAATTCAGAATATCATTTCCCCCAACTTCGACCAGATGGCTGCTGGCTTTTTGGCTTCCATCTTCCTCCTCCTAACCGCGCTTAGAGTCAACTTCCTACAGCTTCGAGCTGCCTGGTCACTGCCCCCACACTCTCTCTCCACGGCTCCTTTGACTGAATCACTGTTTGCTTCCACACTTTGGTTTATCTTCTTCACTAAGCTGTATCATTTCCAACACTTCTTTCTCTTCACATTCTATTTTGTCCATGTGAACTAGGAAGTTTACATCTTTAAATGCCTTTTTAGAAGAATCACTCTTTTTTTTTTTGAAGCTCCCTAATTATTTTTCCTGTAGTGTGAGAGTTATCCTTGTTAGTTGCCTGAAATCCTTTCAGGAACAAGATGGTAGAGAAATAAACTATGGACTTTGGCGTCTTGAGTGTTTATCTTGTCTCCTGCATGTTGTATGCCCATGGCAAGAAGATTGTGTGTACCATAACTATTTCTCTTTGAGGCAACACGAGTGTGTAGGGAAACAT
Source organism: Suricata suricatta (assembly GCF_006229205.1). Taxonomy (NCBI): domain Eukaryota; kingdom Metazoa; phylum Chordata; class Mammalia; order Carnivora; family Herpestidae; genus Suricata; species Suricata suricatta. The sequence continues at coordinate 15,246,787 of NC_043700.1, forward strand.
CAAATATTACAAATAAAAATATACAGGACATTTTCATTCTTATCTCCCACACTTTCTTTGTATTTTGCTGGTTTTTCTGAAGTCCCTTCGTTAAGTTTCAGAGACCTCCAGGTCTCCATTGAAAGCCTTCTTCTCTCTCTCCTGATGTCTCCCTGTGTTATCTAGGTATATTTTAGACTGACTCCTTTTTTCAGATAACCTTTGAATGGAGATAAAGTTTTAAAATATTTAGGTTTTTTTCTTTTATGAGTCAAAAACCTTTGTTGCTTGTTCTGTCCTCAGCATTCATTTAAACATAATTTTTGGGGTGCCTGGGTGGCTCAGTTGGTTGAGCATCTGGCTTCAGCTCAGGTCATGATCACACAGTTTGTGGGTTTGAGCCCTGCATCAGGCTCTGTGCTGACAGCTAGCTCAGAGGCTCCAGGCTCTGTGTCTCCCTCTCTCTGACCCTGTCCTGATCACGCTCTCTCTCTCTCTCTCTCTCTCTCTTTCTCTCAAAAATAATAAAACATTAAAAAAATTTAAACATAATTTTCATAGGAAAAATGCCAAGAGAAAGACCAAGATAAAATGCAATATTAGTATTATGGGACTAAAAGAATGATGTAAGCTATTGTCTTGCAGGCTATTTCTTGAGAAAGGCTTCCTACTTCCCTTTATCAAAATAATAACTGAACATAGAGGGCACCATTCAGAGAGCTTTTCACGATGCAGAGAAGAGAATCCTGTGTACTTAGCAGGAGTAGAGGTGGCGAGGACATTTGATATAGCAGAAGTAAAAGAAAAGCTGGACCATATTCTGTCATGAGAAATGATGGAAAGATGGAGAAAGAGAGAAAATGAAGGGAGTAGGGTGTCTCTTGATTTCCGCTCTGGAGGCCTATGTTTTAAAGTGAATTAACTTCAAGAGCAGTCTTGGACCTCAGCCACATCAGAATGACCTGGGCAAAGCAGTACGCTCAGGCACAAAGAGGGCTCTGGGATGGGCGCACTGCTGGGCCAGAGTCTGGAGGAGGGGCATGGCAGACATACAGGAGTCTGTGGCCTGCAGAAGCTAGCATGAGGCTGAGTCAGCCAGGAAGTGATCATCCTGACCAAACCAAGGGAGATCAGGTCACCAGTTACGCCAGCCTCAGATTTCAGCCCTGGAGGCCAGGAGATACCAGGGAGAAGAGACACAGCCCTGGAGACCAGAAGAGGTAGAGGACATTGTGCCCCAGAGCTTTCTCCCCACCATGAGGATGTTAAGTTCTCCTTCCTCCTATTCACTTGGGAACTATCTTGGGAAGGAAGCATAGGTGGGGAGGCTAGTCTCAAAGACCAAGTATTTTTATCTTGATGACTGATAAAACTCACTAATGTGAGTGCTGAAGTTTTTGGAACGTTTACACTGAAACAGCGTTAGACATTTGGTTAATTATATATATAATGAATATTTTAATATATAATAAGATAAGTAAATGTTACATAAATTATCTATAATATATATTCCTATTAACCAGAAGGTGGGAATTTGGAAGCCAGAGTAGCTGAGAAATTACATATTTTAAGCTTATTTAACTGTGTGTAAATTAAATATTTGACCTCACTATAACTTTTTCATATATCAAAAGAAGTACATCTTTAATCATAAAGAGTCAGAAAAATAAAAGTATCCATAATCACTAAGATATGGTCATAGTCAACATTTTTGTGCATATTTTTCTAGTCTCATTTCAATATCTGTGTATTTGTGTATTAGGTTGAATCCTATGAAATGATTGTTATTTGACTGTTTTTACTTATACAATTGGCAGTTTCATAGGGTCAACCTAACACACTTGTTCTAGGTACACACACACATACACACATGCACGCACACATGCACACACACACCCACCCTTCTATTTTCTGTGTATATATATGCATATGTAAAAATACACATTTTTCTTACTAAAACAGGATTGTATTATTGTGTAGCACTTTTTTCACTTAATAGTGTGTTGTGAACATGTTTATACATCATTAAATAATGTTCCATGAGGTCTTTTAAAATGATTACATAGTATTTCAAAGTAAAAAGTGCCACAATTTATTTAACAATTCCTAATGTTAAATATTTAAGTTGTTAAAAATTAATTGCTGTCAGAAATAACATGATAATTCATACATTTAGCTAAACACCTGAACACATTAATAATTATTTCTAATAAATATATATGGAATGTATAGAAATAACATATAAAGATAAATTAGAAATATGTAGAATAAATATATCAAATAAACATCTAGAAATGACATTGGCAATCGTTCATAGTATATTAAAGTTTTTGTTATGAGTTGTCAAACTGTCATCCAAAAATTTTATCAATTTACATTTCCACAAACATGATATGGAGATAACTTTATAGTTGCCAATTTTCTAGGCAAAAATAACTTATTTTTATCTACCTATTTTTTACTTTCTTAAGCTTATTTTTGATTTCTAGAGTTGCTTTATCATCCTTATGCTTATGTACTTTGATGTTTCTTCTTTTGTCTTTATCTGTTGAAAAAAAATAGTCTCTTCACACCCTTTGTTCTGTGCTGTACTCTTCACTGAATCCACACACGTGGGAGACAGCTCACGGTCTGACCTACAGTCACGAATTCCTGCTCTGACTCCACGGCAGGATTTCTAGCCTCAGAACCTGTGTTTATGAATTTCCATTTTTTTGAGATTCATATCCAATTGTCACTGAGTCTTATGTCCTTTTTCCTGAAATAGTTCCCATAAAGATTTCATGGACAGTTTAGAAATAGAAGGATCTTAGTGATTCTGGTGATTTTCTTCATTTCACCAACGAGAATATTGACATGTTGGCCATCCCAGTGACCTGATGTCACGGATTGGATGAGGGCAGAATTCAGAGCGCTACGATGCTGGGCTCTGGACTTCTGGCCTGCTTGCCTATCTTATCACCCCTCAGGCCCACTAGGGTTTCCAGAGCCTCTGTCACAGACTAGATCTCCATGTTGGAATCAGCAAAATAACCAATGGCTGATAGCACTCTCTCTAATTTTTCTGCTCTCTTCTCTTTCTGCTTCTAGTTTTTAACTCCATTTTTATATCACTTGCTTTCTTAGAACTGATTAGCTTACTATGAAAAATTACAACACCTGTTTTATGCAATACAGTATCTTCTTTGAAAATCTTATTGGTTGAAAATGTATTTTTAGGCATGCATGGGTGGCTCAGTTGGTTAAGTGTGGACTTAGGATCAGGTCATGATCTCCTGGTTCATGGATTTGAGCCTTGCATCAGGCTCTATGCTGACAGCTCAGAGGCTGGAATCTGCTTAATTTTGTGTCTCCCTTTCTCTCTGCCCCTCCCCTGCTTGTACTCTCTGTCTCTTAAGAATAAAAAAAAATTAAAGAAATTAAAAAAAATAAAATTTATTTTTATGTTCTATATTCTGATTGTCCTCTTCAAACACCCCACCTCTAAAACTTGGCAGTGGAGCTAAAAGGAGGCTCTACCAAGTAACTCCAAATGTTTGATGCTAATTAGAATTAGCCAAAATGGTACTTCAAAAGGAAAAAGAGAGCATGGAACTAGCCTTTATTTAGTGCCAACTATGTGTTAGATTCTGCTTGTATTATACTGTTTGTAAGGTTCTCACTACTCAGATAGATGCTATGTGATTTTTAAAAATTGTACCCCCTTTACAAGCTAAATGAAGTTGTCGCCAGTTCAAGGCCACTTCCTTAGAAACCCAAGTAAAACTGCATTCGAAAAATATGCTTTTTCTGTTTTATAGGACTCGTGTTGGCAAAGCAAGGCATTCACTCTTTTTGCTTCTTCTTTTTTTTTAAACTGAATTCCAGAATGATCCTCAAATAATTGTCATTATTCACACCCATACAGTACACCATCAAGAAGGGAGCGTGGACACCTTGAATTGGAAATTTGCACTGTGACCCTTGTTGTTGCTTTTAAACTTGTCTTGCAGGGAAGACTGTCTCCTGAGGTTGGAAGATTATTCATGACCCCATTTAGGAAATAGGCCATCTCCTCTGTGTATCATCAGTGTTGAAAAGTATGTTGTGGTTTTCAATACAGCTGTCTAGCAATTTATCTTTGATACTGAAAGAAATGCCATGCCCATTAATCCATGGGCAAATGTCCGCTGAGCTTGTTTTCGTATCGCCTGACAGCTGACCAAAGGCATAACTGTGTGCGTTGTGGGATCTTGCAAGAGTGGGAGGTCTAGTTGGCACTAGTTCATAGTTCAGGAGCATTTTAAGATCCTTCCAGTAGGAGACAGAAGACGAAAAAGAGAGTGAAGGACAGGGAGAGATCTTATTTTAGAAGCCCTCTTATAAATACTTTGAACAAATTGTATCAGTGTTTCTCCTAGGGAGTAGATTAAAGATAAACTTGCTGGTTCCAATTCATTTCTGTCTTCCAGCAGCTATCCATTTTTGCTGAACACGAAGGGTGGGGGGAAATGCCAATAACTCTAGGGAGAAGGCTATCCTATCAGCAACTCTGTGTAAGTAAGTAGGTCTCATGTTTCTCGTCTGGTCCACGGTGACATACACAGATTCTGAATATGTTGATGTCTCTCTGTGTGTTTTCTTCTGTTTTGAATTAAACATACTGTGTTGATATTGAGTTGCCAAGAGGAGCACAGTGGGGTTATCAGAAAGAGTCATGACTTGCTGTGTCAACAGCTTTGAGTGTCATCCCCCAATGCTTAGTTGAGATGTTGGTGGCCTTCGGTCAGGAATCTTCAAGCCAGAATGCTTGAATGTCAAGTTTGTGTGGAATTACAGTCTTGAAATCCTATTCCTTGTATCAAAGCTCATTGGTAGGAAACAATAACAACAACAAGACCCAGTAGTGTTGGTCTCAGATTGAGTGTAGTGTCTTGAGCAATGACAATAAAAATGTGCTACTGGTTGGTGTTACATTATAGACCCTATAGCACCAATATTTATGCCAATGTAATTTTGAGGCCAATTTTATTTGATATGATTGAGTCATTAGACAAGTCATACTGATTCCTTGCCATTTTATCCAGCATAAGTATCCTGGCATAAGTTTAATTTATAAATTCTTTTTTTAAGTTTATTTGTTTTGAGAGAGAGAAAGAGAGACAGAGAGAACACAGAAGCAAGGGTGGGTAGAGAGAGAAGGAGAGAGAATCCCAAGCAGGCTCAGTGCTGTCAGTGGGAAGCCCAACGTGAGGCTCCAGCTCATGAACTGTGAGATCATGACCTGAGCTGAAATCAATAATTAGACACTTAACCAACTGAGCCATTCTGGCACCCTATTTATAAATTCCTGTGCTTATAACTCTTCATGGCCTTAATACTTATACCCTAAGGAAGAACATTGATGTTTCATGATTATCCAATTAACAACTTCTGATATTATTAGTTTTCCGTTTCTGTCTTTCCGTATTTTAACCCTGTCCATAAGGATATATACATATATTTTTAATATATATTTACATATTTATTGTAAGTGTTGACATACTTATACACATTTTCTATGCTCAGTGCCAAACAAGAGTTGGCTTAATGTTTCATTGCTCTCTTCCCTTCCTTGTGGAAGGGAAACTAGCAGACTTTTGATATTTCCTTTAAAGTATATGTGTGTACTTGAGATGTCTTTTTGAAATATCATATTGAGACCATCCGGTGACACAAGTCTGGTCTTGTGGAATTAGGTGCCAACTAGAGATCTCAAAAGAGTGTGAGGGCTTGAGGCATCTTCTGGAAAGATCCAGGCACCTGTTAATGATTTTGTTTTGTTTTGTTTTTGCCTCAGCAGCTCACCCTTTCTAATAATGCAGTTAGCCATTTGGCAGCAGCCCTTGCAAAACTTGGGGACCCAGAGTTCTGAAAAGCTAACAAGAGAATAATCCAGAAATCCCTGGGGCTTGTGGAGACATGAAAGGCTTTGGGTAGCTTCTCAAAGGACCCCATATAGACCCCTTTAGCTACCAAGATGAGTTCAGCAAATTTGTTGAAATGAGACTGTACCTAGTCTTACATTCTCAAGACTCAGGAAAATGTTGTTCAATGACCATTGACTTCATAAAGTATGTTATTGCTGAACCTTCCAAGCTCCCTGGAGGTACTCAGGCTCTGACTGATGTGCAGAGATGTAAAAGACAATGGAGAAAGTTAAGGTCAGAGATAGGGACTCCTTTCCCATGGTAGATACTGCTACTGGCTCAGCCCTCTGCTGTAGGATAAGTGGATGGTGGGTTTTCGTGTCAATGCAAGTTTATGTGTAGTTAACAATGAGTAAGAAGATCTTGTTACAGTTTTACCTCCTGGGGACCTAGAATTTTTTCCTGCATTACTGGATTTACCACTGGTTATTTTTTGTTAAGGTGGCTCTGTGTGTGTGTGTGTGTGTGTGTGTGTGTGTGTGTGTGTGCGCACGCACGTGCACCAGGGAAAAGGGGTCTCTTCTCTCTGTGAAGCATAAGCTGAAACTACTCAATAGTTATCCTTTGTTATACCTTGGTTTTATATGCAAATTTCAAATTGAGGACAGGGTTGGGGGGAGGGGGAATTGCAGCTGTCACCTCTGGAATAAGATAGTGTTCTGCATGTATCGCCCACTGAGAATTTGGGGGCAGAGAAGGAAAAGTGGGTAGAGATGAGAGGCCCCGAGGGAAGGGGTGGATTCTTTTTGTAGCACTGCCATAGAGAGGACCACAGACTGCGTGACTTAAGCAACAGAAATTTATTTTCTCACACTTCCGGGGCCACAGGTCTAAGATCAAAGTGTCAGCAGGTCTGGAGTCTTCTGGAGGCCTTTCTTCTTGGCCTAGAGGTAGCTGTTTCCTCCCTGGGTCTTTACATGGTCTGCTTTCTGTGCACATCTGTGTCTCAGTCTCCCCAGTCATATTGGATTAGGGACCATTTTAGGGATCTCATTTTACCTTATTTACCTCTTTAAAGGCCCAATTTTCAATTACAGTCACATTCTGAGGTCCTGCTGATTAGGGCTTCAACATATGAATTTTCGAGGATATAAGTCAGCCATCCCAAAGTCTGAGCTCCTTGTTTTGTGTTTAAACAATCATCATTCCTGTAGATGTTGACTAGAGATGAGAATATTCCCACTCTTTTATTCACTAAGAACATAGACGTGACTCTCATTGCAGATGGTGTGAATGACTTGAGGGGCATAGTTGGATGCCCCAGGTTAAGCCTGAGGAGATGGCACCATCCAGGTTCACACAGAGCCCAGGCTAGCCTGGCCACGAACGCCCTGTGGTCCGCATGTCTTCTGGAAGGAGGTGGAGTCTCTCTTCACCAACCATGAGACCTATGAACAGCTTACTAATAGCTGAACTCATCTTACCTCACACACCCAGCCCTTGACACAACCATACTAATCTCTGAGATCCCCATACTAATCTCTGAGAGAATGGGCTTCATAGTGGCCATTCTGTCCACAGAGATTTTCCACAGATTAATGTTCATCTATAAGCAATCACCTATTATCTTACTCCATATGTACTTTCATATTTATTTTGTTAGCACTTCCAAAATTTGGGAGGAGGGACTGCTTTCTGCCAAAGGATCTGGTATTGCCAGATGTAGGGAGAATATAGAGATCATTAGGCCTCTGGCTCTTGATTCATTAATTCTGGACTTTAAAGAGATGTTTCGAAAAATGAGCTACAGGGGCCGCTGGGTGGCTCAGTCGGTTAAGCAGCTGACTTCAGCTCAGGTCATGTTCTCACAGTTCGTGGGTTCGAGCCCTGGTTTGGGCTCTGTGCTGACAGCTCAGAGCCTGGAGTCTGCTTCTGATTCTGTGTCTCCCTCTCTCTCTGACCCTCTCCCGCTCACACTCTGTGTCCTCTCTCTCCCTCAACAATAAATAAACATTAAAAAAACTTTATAAAAAGAGCTACCGTGTGATTCTCCTAAGTAGTATGAGTCACCCCGAGCAACAGCTCTGAACCTCAGCATCACAGACCTGTTGGGCTGGATACTTCTTGTAGGGACGGCTCTGAACTGGGGGAGAGTTAGCACTCCTGGCTCCTATGCCCTGGATGCCAGCAGAGATACCCGCCACCCCAAGTTGTGACAAGCACACATGTCTCCACACATTGTCTAGTGTCCCCTGAGAGAGAAACAACATTGCCCTGGGTGAGAAGCACTGTGCTAGCACATTATAAAGATGTTTTCAATCCAACTTATCTAGAACATATCTAGTTTGAAAATAAATTATCCTGTTATATTATTATATAAAATAATAAAAATAAATAAGTTATCGTCCTGTTAATTTTGACTCAGAACCTGTGCACTTTGGATCCTGGTTTGGATGCTGCATTCCATGGCTCTGAAGTTCACATATATTTCAATTTAATATCTCTCTTTCTTTAACCATTCCTTAGCTATAAAAATGCCTAACGTGTGTGATGGCTTATGGTAGGGAGCTAATAAATGTTATTTTCTTTTCTCTCTTCAGCATTTTTTTCCCTCTCATAGAAATTCCTCAGATTTCTAGCCTAGAATTCTGTAATTGCCTATTGGCTTTGAACTAATTACAGGTTTATAAGTCTGGGATTGATTTTGACTTTTCCTCACTCGTTTCATAAACCTTAGTAATGTCCAATTGACTTGGAAACCTGATTTTTTTTTTCTTCAGAGTTCTGCTCAATATTAAGTGTAGGTTATAAAACGGTATGTTTGGTATGATTCCACTTTTGCCTGCACACTTCGTGCTAGAAACACACTAATCTGCACATGCAGAAAACATTCTGGAGGAATGTATTCCAAAGTGTAAATTAGTGTGTTACCCTAAATGGGACTGTTAGTGATCCTATGTTTCTTCTTTTTGCTCAGTTATATTTGTATTTTTTTTTCTGTATAATTAAAAAGGAAAAAGAATGCTTTAAGATGTCATTCTCAAGCTTCCTGTAAAATCAGTGCAAGATCCGACACTTGTCCACGGGTGTTGTTAATGGTAACAAGAGTTTTGTTTGAAATGGCACTTATTTTTAGAAGACTCTGGGACTACTGAGTCACCCAACGTATTTTAGGGAAAAGGATGAAACAAGAAACCCCAAAAGAACAGGTGAAGATTTGCTAGGCAGATTTCTGTCTTGTACTGAAAGTTTTTTGGGTCAAGATATATGTATGTGCATGAGCTCAGATGGAATTTTCCTGAGCTGAGTGGCTGAATTTAGCAGTGAGCTAAGGCTTAGCGAGTCATCCAGCAGAGAATGGCTAGCGTATCCTGGGACTTAGTATATTGAAAAGATGTCCAGTAGGCACACTGTGTTCCTAGACCATGCTGGGTTGTCTCTCTCCCGGTGGCTCAACAATACCAAGAACTTCCCACAGCATCACCCGCTGCTGAGATGGCACATAAGTACCAGCTCCTAGGGCCATAATGAATCATAACTCATAGACAGGCTTATGCTCAATTTAAACTTGTCAGTAATCCAAGGCCTATCCTCACGGGTTGCTGTGTGCTTTTGGAAACCAAAGTTAGCTTTCCTCAGGGAAACACTATTCTCTCCTCATCCCGTGCACAGCAAGGTGCTGTTATGAGCGGCTGGCTGCTCGTGATGGCAGAGTTTGGGGAAATGATGGGGAGGACAGAGGTAGCTGGATGTAGCTCTTTACCTCGGAGGGCACAGTTCGATCGACAGTGTGTTTAGCACAAGCGTGGTTGATTTAGAAGAAAGAACACAGGCCTGGGAGACAGACAAACTATATTCTGAATCTGATTTCCATCAGATATTTCATATCAACTTCTCAGAGCCTCAGCTTCCTCACCTATAAAATAGGCACAATAGGCTCTTAGATTTGTTGCTAAGATTAACACATGGGACGCATGTAAATTACCACCTGTTAATATAGGAGACGTTCTGTATTCCTTTCCCACCAGTCAGTTTTCAGGTTTGTTGCTGGAAATTGGCATAGACCAGGGGTTTACAGGATTTTTCTGTAGAGAGACAGATAGTAAATATTTTAGGTTTTGTGTGCCAGGAGGCAAAATTGAGGATAGTATGGACATACTTATGTAACAGAGAGAAAACAAATTTCCACCAGTTTATTGATGAAATTCAAAATACAGTAATATTGGGGTAAAGGTTTTAAAAATTTTATTTGTTTTTGAGAGAGAGAGAGAGAGACAGACAGACAGGTGTGAACAGGGAAGGGACAAAGATAGAGAGAGAGAGAGAGAGAGGGAGACACAGGATCTGAAAGAGGCTCCAGGCTCTGAGCCGTCAGCACAGAGCCCAGTGTGGGGCTCAAACTCATGAACCATGTGATCATGACCTGAGCCAAAGTCAGACACTCAACCAGCTGAGCCATCCAGGTGCCCCAGCATGGCTGGGGTAGTTTTATACTTTAGATTTACCAGTGAAATGAAACAAATTCTTTTTCTGAGGAGACAACATTTCACTTAATTGGGGTTCAAAATTAGTGTTCCCTATCATCAAATTGGTTGCCAAATTGGGAATATTAATGGTTAGTCCTAATTTGAAAGCCATAAAAAAACATGTAGCAGGCTGGATTCGGTCCGCAGGCCTCAGGTTGCCAATCCCTGGTGTAGAACAGTTAATAATGCTAATCTCTGCTTGAGCTCTGACCCGATCATTCATGTTGAGGAAATAATCTGAAGCCATAAATGACACATAAACAACTGTTAGGCTGTAATCTGGAAAGGAAGAGCGAATGATTCAACCTTTCAATAAACAGACTTTTAGAAGCTGACAGAGCACTTAGTCTTTTTGATTACATGATTCTTCAAAGAATCCCACCTCTTGTGGCTGCAATCTGGAAAACAGTGGGAAGAAATAATCAGGCCACACGAACCGACCACCTACGCAGAGATCAAGCAGTGAATGCTCACGGAAACAGTTACTCAAACAGGTTCTTTTTGTTTTCCATCAAATAAAAGATGGACATGCCTGCTTTTAGTGAGGGTGTAGCTAAAGGAGGGATTAAAATTTGGCTCAGAAGATGCCAGAGGGTCCCTTGCTGCCACTTCCACTGACTTGGATGGCCAGTTAGTGCACACATGTGAGTCCACAGCAGATCCGAGTAGGTAAGCAGACAGTGCTTTCTAGGCCTCACCGTACTGAGCTCGCAACAAGGGACCCTCCTGCCCCTGCCAGGGAGGCTTCTAGCAGCATAAAGGAGATGCTTTAATTAATTTTTGGTGCATGATGAAGAGCATGCATTGACATAAAATTAAGATGGGTTACTAAGCATTGGGCAACTCTAAAGCAAAAAGTAATTCAAGATTCCATCCGGAATCCTGGTGTCCACAATGAGCAGGGATCATGGTGTGTCGCACTGTGGTGTAGCTGCCCTGGACCTCACGGCAGTACCTGCGCAACGGTGATAGAAGTCTGGACAAACCGCAGGTGATAGAAGTCTGGGCAAACCGCAGGGGCGTGTAGGCGCTTCCCGAGCTCAGGGCGTTCGTAAAGCTGCTGCACCATCTCAGCACATGTTACGGAGAAGCACAAACAAATAATTCTCCAGTGGGAAGAGCGAATCTAGATTTTGACGCATGTGTTTTTAAGATCCCAGATTTGTATTTTTAGAGTGTTGATCATTTGGCAAGATTCACTTGAAGAGAGCAGTGGGGTACAACTGGGGTACAAAAACGTGCATCCCAATGTTAGCAGATTCAGTCTCACCTAGTGAAATTACCCATAAATGCTCTGATGGAAACAGGAACGAAAGAATATTCTGGGGCCTGTTCTTCACACAAAGGGAACACGTTTTAGTGGAGAGCTAATATACAGTGGAAATTATCCAATGGAATGGAAGGGTTCAAGGTGAAACAACTTGATGAAACACCTCTGAGAACTGAATTGCCACCGAGGAATGTATGTGTTTCTGAATGTGAGAGATGGATGTAGTAGATGAGGGTTGATACACATAGAGCCACAAGGGCTCAAGGTCTATTAGAAACGATCCAAGGCAGAAAGCTAACTCTTTACTATTTGTGGGAGAGAAAAGCACTGCACATCATTTGAAAGTTGCCAAAAGCTTGTAGGTATTACCAGAGACTGCCCATGCCCATGGGGATAAAGCTTTTTAGGGCAAGAATTTTACAATTTAAGGTAGTTGAGTTGAGAAAGTGCTTACAGCTTCCTGTAATTAATTTCTTCTTGGAAAAATAGCTGTTTATGAGGCAGAAACATTTTTTTTAGAAATATTTTTAAATGTGTTGTTTTAGCTGAGTAGTAATTTTTACCAAAGAGTATTTCGCAAATGAGGTTTAGTGATGGGTTTAAAGAGTATTTCTTATCTGAGCTGAGGCATATATGTCTTTTCTCCATTTGTGTATCAAGAGAACATAGAGCAAGTGCATTTTCATGTTTTTGGAAGAAATTGGGGGTAAACTACACAATTTTCTTATGGATAAGTGTCAAAAAGAAAAACTGAAGTATACTTCCAAGCAAAATTTATTAGATGTCTATTCAAGAAAAACACAATGACCTTCGCTTGTAAGAATTCAAAGTCAATTACCTGAAAGCCAGGTATGAATAGTTTTCCTTTTAAAATCAGATACAGAGAGTAGAAACAGTAATTTTCTTAAATATGACAGGCAACAGATATTGAAATTTTTTCTCATAAATGGCATCAAAGATAATTATTCATTTATCAGCAAAGCCGCATGCAGTTGACTCAATTTCAACTCCAAAGCCTTTAAAATATAAAGCTGGTTGTGAATTTGACAGTAATCAAAGTAGTCTACTCAAAGATGCCTCTTTACCTTCTAATGAAATTCCTCTGTAATCAGTATTTATGTGCATTTCAGTTTGGCTGCTAAGATCTTGTAAGTTCATAAACTTTTGCATAAATGCTATCTCACAGAATCGCGCGATCAAGGGGTGCTTGTGATCCATGGAATATGGAAAGGAAATCTGTTGAAACTGTTTTAGCTTAGTTTAAAGTGAAGGATAAAGACCAAATTAGGAAATTCCTGTTTTCTCAACGACTAAATAGTCTGTACAAAAAAAAGCAAACATATGTACAAAATGCTAGGGTCTACGTACATTGTGAAAAGATCAATCACTATCCACAGAAGAAACGCCATAAAAAGTTTTATCTATAAGGTGCTCAAGATCCAAATATGAATAGTTCTTATGCAAAGTCATAAGAAATACAAAGCTAGTTCTCAAGGTATGTGTAATTCAGGCACTGTTGACCACATTAAATCTTTCAGGTCCCAAAACCATTTTGTAAATTTCTACTTCAGGGCAGAAAATATAACCTGGATGATTTAACATTGCCTCTAAAAAGTGCCTAATGTATTCTGAGGAAATATTTTACACACACCAGGAAAATCAGGCTCAACATATTCCTGTCCTCAAATGTAGCCAGGATTCTGAGTTCCATAGAAGAAAAATAATTATCATAGTAAAAATAATTGTATTGATCATAATCCTTGCTAAAACCAGCCTTCATACTTGTGATGCTTCTAAAGTATTCTATTTCTATAAAATAATGTGTGGGATTCCTTTACATTTCCATAAAATGTACAACATACCATAGGGATTGTCTGTTCTCACACAATCTCAAATGTATATGTGTGCACACAGTGAAATCTTACCTATGAGTATTGCTTACAGATACTTTCAAGTGTCTACATTAGAATAATTCTTTGCACCTCTCACTAACACTGTTTTTATTAAAATTTTACCAGATAAATAAAACACTAAGAGCTCATTGTTCATGATGCTGATTATTACATTTTAATATAAAATAGCAATGCAACTTTACAACACAATAGGGTTTTTTTTTTTTTTGTAGTCTAGCTAAACCTCTTATAGTCTCATGATTATTACCAAAGGCTCTTATTCACTTACGGTTTGCACTTCTAGAAAGCACAGAAGAAACTGCAGGAAAAGACTCCTATTGAAAACTCACATTCAGTCAACAAAATCACACTCATCCGAATTAGCTTTCCTACTCTTGCTTTAGATTTTGTAATCACTGTGCGTATTACAATATGTAAGTGCAGGCAAACGATAGCCGAAGTACAGTTTTCATGTCGTGTAAACCAAGACACTAGGCAAACTCGTGAAAGGAAAAATACACTGCCAAGCTAAGGATGCGAAAATGCAAACCACAGCATTTAGTGATACACAATCTCTGCTTGCCTGAGGGGAGAATATCTTTCAAAGTGGACTAGAGAGTCTCCTGGAGACATTTCCTTTTTTTTTTTTTTTTTTGTCTCAACTACTTAACCCTTTCTAACTATAATGATTTTCTTTCTTTCTGACATCATGTATCGACTTTTCAGAGTTTAGAGCAGAAATCAGGAATATGCACTTTCTCGCGGAAGCAAGTCTGCCAGCCTCCCGGCCTGGGCGGCAGGCAGTTTCTCTGCTGGTGGTTTGGTGGCAGGTGGAGGTGGTGACGGTGGGTGACTTCTACTGGAAACTGGAAGGCAGGACAGCGGGAGGGAGGAGGCGGCCTGAGGGTATCTTTCAGGCAAGGTTATGCAAATGTGGTGCTGAAATGCACCATAAAAAGGAGGGAGAGTTATTCACAGCCTCTTGACATAGTTTCCGGGAAAAGTACCAAAGAATTTGGTTCTTCTTGAGGTTCCTGAAAATAGAAGCAGTAAATGAAATGAACAACAATGAAACAATCAGTTTATCTATGCAGCCTGAAAGCTCTTCCTGGACAAGACTTCACTATGAGAGCAAGCCCAGCAGGGTTTGGGAAAGAGAGCAAACTCCCTCTAAGGCAGAACAGACAAAGTGAGCAGTTTTATCTGTACTGCCTGCCCCCATCCCTGCCTCTACAGGTTCAGTGCTGTGTCCCATCATGCACCAGGCTAAACAGGACAGCTCAGGGAAGGGCTGCCTGAAGGGAAAGATACTTCTGCCGAGGAGATAGGTTTTTAAGTGTAATATCAAGTATAACGATGCTCCCTCACCAAGGCTGCTAGACAAGAGTGAGGAAGGCAGAGCACTGGGGAAGTGACGTTTTCAAGGATAATCTGAATAAAGACAAGGCTGGCAGTGTGATGGGATGGCCTAGAGGAGTGCATCGCCGTGGGGCAATGGCATTATCGGGGGCTATCCAGTTTTACGATGTCATAGAAGATCACGCTGAACGCCACCTCATTTATTTACAAACAGCACTGCCGAAGTCCTTGATAAAATATAAAAATGTATAGTCACTAAAGAAAAGAAAAGGCCAAGAACATTTGTGGACATGGGTTCATCATCAGGTACAAGGGGCCGCCATCAAGATTGCCTTTGGTTTCAAATAACATAATTCCTTTGAAACTTTTAACAAAGGTTGGTGCGCTGAATTCTTCCTTAGGATTTCCAGCACAAATAAAGTGAAGAGAGACTGTATGGTTTCATTTCTCGTTTACGTTCTGAAACTTCTTGTCTTGGTTTGATTGGTTTTCTTCCCCCCTGTATGGGTGAGCCATTGACTTTTATTCTAAATGGGGGAATTGATATGAGCAGAAGCAGAGGCTGGTGTCTGCTCTGTTCTTTTATTATTTTCCTCACCGACTACCTGTCTATAGAAAGCTCTCATCGCCTCACCTTATCTCCTCTATCCTCCTGTGCCTTTTATTTCTTTTTTACCTCTTTCCTGTGTGTCCAACTGTATGATTCTCTTATCTACAAATGTTTTCTCAGAAAAGCTCTCTTCTTTTAAGATGGTAAGAACGGGATTGCCTTTAAGTGGTAAGAATGGAAATCTCTCTCCTTTTATCAAAAATTAACTTGCCGGTGGATCATTGAACTTTCAGGGCACTTAACATCGGACCTAGTAAGTAGATGAACTGCTCAGTTCATCTTGTTTTTCCAATTAGATCCTCACTGCTGACACCTAACTGCCCAACTTTCTCGTTTAGGAAACACTGTTGTTATGGTTCTAGATCTCACTCTTTCCTGGTTGGTGCTATTCACAGAACTTTTCTCTCTCAGTTGAACTGGAAGTAAAACTAGCAGAAACATTATATATATCTATCTATCTGAAGCAGTACATACTAAAGCATGTGAAAAATGCATTGCAATGTGGGAAAGATCCAAGGCATCACAAGTGCCTCTGATTATCACAGGTGAGCAAATAAGAGCAAGTTATAAAGTGGCCAGAGGCGCGTGAACGGCACTGCACCCGTACCCACAAACCATCCATCGCCACACTTCTCCATCACATCAATGACATCGCTCTCTCTGAGCTCCAGCTCGTCTTCGTTCCTGGGGGTGTAGTTATACAGAGCCTGAAACCTTAAACAGGACAAATGGATGCATTTAAAAACAAATCTTTACACCTTTGTGAAACTATAGACAACTATACAATAGTCATTTTACTTTTAACATTTCCATTCTTACTAACATGTGGAATTAGATAGTGTAAATCTTTGGCAAGCATGGAAAGCAAATAGAAATATTTAGATTTTCATGGGACTTAGACCACTCTGATAACATTTCAATACTACAGTGAGGAGCATTTGTGCAAGGTTAGAATATCCACAAGTTGGATTAGAGCCTTTTGACATTTATAAATCAGACCTGTATTCCAACTGTCCACTCACAGATATCACGAAGACACTAAATAATAGTACAGAATATAAAAGAAGCGATATGTATATTATCCAGCAATGTAAAATGGATTACAGTTTTAGCTGCCATAATCAAAAGCAAATACTTGAAACTTCCAAGTTGAATTTTTAAATGATTCTAAATTGAGATGTTCAAGCTGTCTCAGACATGTCTTCTAAATTGCTGTGTGGGGATTACAGTAAAAGAAAAGGTTATTTTTTCCACCAACAGGAATTCTTTACAGCCACTTAGTTTTATAGTTTGAATCAGCATTTTATGAGAAGTTAGAATTTGAAAATCTGATGTAATTCACCTATGAAGTCAAGCAGATGTATTCTATGCTTAGTGATCCCCGAGCCAATATCGAACAGTAGATTATGGGGATAAGTTTCTTTTTAAAATAGGTCCTGGAGAAATTGTGTTTGATGTTGGAACTCTCCCTTGAAATAATTTTATATCAAAAAGAATTACTGACCAGAATGTTACCACTTTCCTTTCTCTGCCTGAATTCTTTGAGGGCCTTTATTTTGGTGACATTGGTCAGTAAAATTGAATTTGTGGTTAACAAGATAGTATCTATTTTACTGCATAACATGGACTGGCATTTGGGAGAGTGAAAACACAAATTCTAGCAGCTGAGCAGTTCAGGAAGCATTTGATATGCAATTAACATGAAAACTTTATATTACTATTAAAATATTACCAATATAATGAGGAGGACTTTAAAATATCAGTGAATTTTTGTTTTTGCTGCTTCTTATAATGTGTAATTCTGCCAATGCAGGAAAATAAAAACCACATTTCAGAGCACTTAGGATTTTTAAGGTCAACTTTAGAAAGCAGATAATATTGAATACTGCTGGAACAAGAATGATTTACATCTAATTACTTCATCCAGTCACAAAATCACATTTTGGTGGGACAAAACTATCCTATCATTTGAACTCAAATATCATGTCATAAGTCAGGGACATGGCTCTGTTGGCTTTCCTCTCTCCCCATGAACTTTTTCAGATTGGGAGACCCAGATCAAGTTGGCCTGTGGTGGGGGTTGGGGATGGTGGTGGTTGTCTGAGAAAGAGCTGGTGAGATGTGGTGCCAATGCATTATTTTCCCTGGCTGGTACCAAAACCTGAAATCACAACTTGAGAGCTATCTTTCCCTGTTAATATTTTATCCTCCTAGAAAATCTTTTCTGCCACCTGCACTCTTTTGACACTGGGCACCTGATGTCTTCTGTTGAGAAAGGATTCTGATTTTGGAGAACAGAGAAAGGGAGTCCGAATCCCAGAGCAGCGGTAAAAAAGGCAGGGAGATGTTGGAAACCAACATTGCTTGATTCAGTATTTGCATGGGACCGGCCCTGATTGGAGTAGACAAGTTTTTTTGTTGTTTGCTTTAAGGATTTGATTTGGAGGCTGCTCAGGTGAGGGGACGGTATCTTTCCTATATTAATATGGGGAAAGTTGATTTCAACCTGGTCCCTTTTCCAGTTACACATTTGAGGGACACAGTCACACCTGGGCTGCTGATTCTAAGGATATACATTGAAGCTCTTGCTTCGGGAAGCACTGATTCTCCGATTGAACTTTTCAGGCTTCAGCCTTCTTCCCTCGGGCACTTGTCCAACCTCTTATGGAGACAAGCCCATTTAAGGCCACCAAACCCCAGCTGCTTGAAGGATCTCAAGGTCCCAAGAGCTAAAAACACAAAATTGGCACAAACTCCTACTTCACTTTAGTATGACAAAAGCCAGTGTGCTTGTCAAAATTTACTTACCATTTGGGTTTAATTAGACAAAAAAAAAAAAAAAAAAAAAAAAAAAAAGAAGAAGAAGAAGAAAAAGAAAAGAAAAAAGAAAAAAATTGGGAGTTTCATGAAAAACATAAACAAACCTTCCAGAATCCCCCCACCCCGCCTCTGTTGGCTTTCAAAACCAGTGTTGCAGGACAGGAAATGCAGCCGAATTACAATTAAAATGCTATTTTGAAAGATGTTGGTGAGATGAATGATGGTGGTGAGGCCAGGATGCTTCAAAAAGAAGTTTGTCTTTTAAATAAAATATGCTCAGCCAAGTTTGAAGCTATCTCTATAACTTGCAGTGTTTCCTTAACACATTTTATTGTAAGTCTGAATTGCAGCAACATTATAACATTAGGTGCCTATTTTCGTTCCAATCTATTTTTTAAATGAAAGAGATTAAGTGACACCCCATCATCCCACTCCTTGGGGTTATAATCAAATAGAAATTTAGTAAAGAATGTTTTCTAATGTCCACAGCAGGGCCTTGAAAATGTGCCTTCTCCCACCTGTGAGCTCTGTGGTTTCCATAAATACCCAAATGACCAACACTTGGAAGTATTATCTTTATATGACATAAGGCAGTATAACATAATATACCTATGAATGCAGAAACTCCTTAACAACCGCTTAATACAGTGTGTTGGTAGGTAATGCAATAGACCTAAACAGGCCCGGGATTTATTTTTGTGATGTGTTCCCATCATTTGCTTTAATAAGAAAATAAACCAAAACTAGAAACCTTTCTGGCTGTACTTGGTGAAAGGCAGTTTTGGGGAGAGGGGATTTCTGAAGAGCATGCTGTTAGCTCAGTGCCAGGTCTCTGAGAAGCGAGGAGGGAGCCAGAGGTGAGGAAGGCACCGGCCCACTCGCTCTACCCAGGTGAGGGGAACGTGGGCAGCGGGCTGTAGACTCCACTTGTGCTCACGTGTACCTCCCAAGGGTTAGTTTGGTCCGCACTCTTTCCCAGGGTTCTAGCTCCTGACTTAGAGACTAGGCAGTAGCCCGCAGGAAGTATATAGCCTCTGAACATGTACCATGGGCAAAATGGAGCAGAAACAAATACACACACACACAAAAGAGAATCTTAAAGACAATGTGTGACACCCTCGATGTGAGTTGACTTACACGTCAGAAAGGAGAGGGAGTTTGAAAGCATGAAAAGGGATTTCACCGAATGACAGTGAATGTTTTTACACTGCCATTTCCAAAGACCTTTGTAAGAAGGTAACCTTGGGGGCGCCTGGGTGGCTCAGTCGGTTAAGCCTCCGACTTCGGCTCAGGTCAGATCTCACGTTCGTGGGTTCGAGCCCCGCGTCAGACTCTGTGCTGACAGCTAGCTCAGAGCCTAGAGCCTGCTTCCGGTTCTGTGTCTCCTTCTCTCTCTGCCCCTCCCCCTCTCATGCTCTGTCTCTGTCTGTATCAAAAATAAATAAAACATTAAAAAATTTATTAAAAAAAAAAAGAAGGTAACTTGGAATTGTGTTACAAACCTAACACTTCCGGTCTACTTTTACAGTCTTCTGGTCTTCAAATATGTGTGCAACCACCGTTAGGACATTTCTGTGTCTGCACAGCTGTGGTTACTAGAATTTGCATGGTCGGTAGAACAAAGAGGGGGGCAGATTCATAAATCTTAGGCATCACTGGAGCATTGAAAGGTTTTTCTGGCGTGTAAATCAAAGTCTTCTACGCAAAATCATGCGTTTCTTTTTAAAATGAACTTCTGCTCTGTGTTATGAAAGATAAGAGACTGTTGTAATTTCTCTTAATCACAGAGGCCTCATTTTAGTTACTTTGTCCTCTTTCCCTTGCAAAGTTGTACGGTCCTCTGTTTTGGTGCACCAGTTGTCTCTTTTGTGAGCCAAGGTTAGTCTTGAACTTAGAAGATAAGAAGAATACTTACGGTTCCCCCCCACCTTGAATGTTTTCATGAGTAAACACAGGACGCTGTGGCTGAAATGAAATGATTTTCAATGTAATCAGTGTTTAAACTGGTACTAAGTAGAAGTTAATTTGGATAATGGCATGGTACTTTTCTTGACATTTAATATTTCCTGTTGTAAAAAACCAAGAGGAAGGAAAAAAACCAAATAAAGGGTTTCTGTAGGATTAATAATTCAAATATTTTGAAGGGTGCTTTTAATTAAATGAAAATAACCAAAGTTCAAATATTTTGAATGTATCTAGAATCTGGTCTGCTCAAGCTTTAAGGAAAAGTCAGGGTTTAGTCCCATTGATTTTTCAAAGGCCAGGAATATGGCAAGAACATAGACACCAAATCACTAAAATGGGAAATCTAGACACCCTCATACAACCTTGCTCTTCAGCGTTTTCTCAAACAAGCAGAAAATAAACCACATTTAGTCTAACAGCAAAGTGTCCACATTCATTCTGCTTCTCCTTCACAGACGACATTTTCACATACGGTACGGAAAAAATATAGACAGGCAGGCATCCCATGCTGCATTTGAATTAACACTCTCTGTTCTCAGTGTTGAGAAAACACATGCATTTTTAAAAAGAGAAAACAGAGAACTTTAAATAGAGGGTAACAAACAATATCCAGGTAACATGTAACATTTTACCTTAGAAGAGAAATATTGGTAGAAATTCCCAGTGCACTGAACTCTCAAAAGAGTTTCCTTTCTTTTTAAACTAAGCATCAAGACCAGTATCTGTAATAGATACTTATAATATTGGAAATGACAAACCTTAGCATCCCACATATCCACATAAATATTGCAACGAATGAAATTTAACACGTTTGCCGAATATGTAAACTCAGCGTAGTTTATACCAACCACCTAAAGGTTACCATTTCAGGAAAAGAAAAATATTGCAATGCATTCACAACACAATTCCAAGGCATCCTCTTCTAAATGGTGGCTGCATGGTAAAATGCGATAAATAAGAGTTTGCGTGACAGTTAAAAAAAAGTGACTTCTTAATGACTACTGAATGAGAAGGATCCATGTCCTTAGACATCAGGGCCAATTCCTGGGTCCCCGCATTATGAGAGGATTAGTCACAGGCTGGGAATTTTCCATAAATTGTTCATAAAAATCCCACTGGTCCAAGAAGGGATGGGAACTCTGGGGTTCCTTTCAGTCTATGAGTCTATATTTTGCTTCCCTTCCTCAGTTCTGTATTCACTCTCCTCCCAAACAAGCTGTCTTTCTTGCATAAGAACACTAGGCACTTAGGGCATCTGGGTGGCTCAGTCGGTTGAGCTTCTGACTTCAGCTTAGGTCATGATCTCACTGGTTCCTGAGTTCGAGCCCCACATGAGGCGTGCTGCTGGTAGTCTGTCAACATAGAGCCCGCTTCACATCCTCTCTCTCCCTCTCTCTGCCCCTTCCCCACTTGTGCTCTCTCAAAAATAAATAAACATTAAAAAAAGAAGAAGACCAGGCACTTACATTAATAAAACTTAAAGCATTTAATCTATTAATTGGAAGTATTTACTTCTTAGAAATTTCACTTAGCAGTCTGTGCAAGGAATATATAAACCTAAGACTAAAAAGTGGGTAGGAATGACTGGACATGTGTATCGCTTAAGAATACAAAACTTCTATAAATCAACATAAAATTTCTTACAATGTATTTATTATTAAAATAATAAAATATGCTATTTTAAGAATGATGACAACGAAGCCATTTTCTAGCCAGTTAAGGCCATTTAATTCAATGTAAATATATTGAGTAATCCTATAATTATATGTAAATAATAAGTACATAAAAATATAAATAAATAAATATTATATGTAAAACAAAGATAAGCCATCCACAAGCCTATATCCTTTTAAATTTCTTCAAATCCTCATCCAATCATGTATATATAACTTTTATGTAGAAATATAACATATATATCAATTGCCATTAATATTTAATAATAGTTGTCCAGTTCTCTTTTTCATTTTAAGTCACTGCAGAATAATATCCCCTCACAATGTGTAGCTATACTTTTTAGTTTTCCTAACCATTTTTCTTTTTTGGTTTTGAAGTTAAGGTTGCTCTAGCCTTTTTTCATGTTCATAAGCATCAATGCTATAAACATTTCTATACAAAGGAGTGATTTTTCTTTTGGATATTCTTTAGAACTCACTGCCAGGAGTAAAATTTCTGTCCAAAGACCTATATTCAAGCCACATGATATTGAAAATGCTCATGTTAATCACTCCAAAAAAATATAAAAACGTAATTTAAAAAATCAAAATGCTGTATTTCAAAGCATATCTGAGGAAAGCTGCTGCGGTCTCGCAAAATAGCATGGCACCACTTACAGTGCGGTACAAAGTTGCAAGTAAGAAAATGTCATCTGATGACCTGTTCTGATCTTCAGAGAAAATGTTTTGTGAAATGTAGTTTGCTGTGCTCTTTCTACGTTTAAGTCCTTCTAATATTTTTAAGTTGAGTATAAGTTTTACTTTTCCATCATGTCATTTAGTGCTTGATAAATCTGGGAGGTCTAGTTTCATTTCTTTCTTCTGTTAAGTGTGAATATGACTTAATTTTTTAGTTTTTAAAAATTTTTTAACATTTATTCATTTTTGAGAAAGAGAGAGAGAGAGAGACAGAGTGCGAGCAGGGGAGGGGTAGAGAGAGAGGGAGACAGAATCTGAAGCAGGCTCTAGGCTCTGAGCTGTCAGCACAGAGCCTGACGCAGGGCTTGAACCCATGAACCGTGAGATCGTGACCTGAGCTGAAGTCAGATTCTTAAGTGATTGAACTACCCAGGCGCCCCTAAATATGACTTTAAAAATCAGATTGTTCATTGAAATAAAACAATCTACTTTTAAAGTCCAGAGGGGACCTTTTTGTTGTCATCATTATAGTTCCACTACTTTAATTCCTTTTATTCCACTCACACTATAAGTTATTTAAATAAATCCTCCCTCTGACAATTAGGAACATTGGGCTGTTGCCAGAAGTATGGGCTCCCTTAATACACAGGCGTCTTGTCTCAAGGACTCACGTTTCCTGGGTGGGCCTAGCAGTAAGGTCCTTGTTCTTACCAATCCTTCGCAATATCTTTTCTCTTCCATTATAGCCTTTAAGTGAATCTCCCACCTCCTTTTCTGACTTACAGGCTCTCTATACTGTTCACATGCTCAGGCCAAGATTTATCACAGCCTTTATTAGCACTATTATCTTGATGACTTTAGGAACTTTTCTAAGTTTACCTTTAACAGGAATCATTTCCATGTGAATCTGGATAGTTAGGAACCAGTTTTAAGGAAATATGACTAGTTACAGTATTTGAATTACTTTATTTTAAAAATATTTGCTCCATAGAGGAAAAAGTAGCATTAATAGCTAATTATGGGGGCATGTTCCCGTCTTTCTGGTATTGGCACTAACAATGTAGCCTTGGAAAGGCACCTCAGCTTTCTTTTCTCTAAAATCAAAGAATTGGCCAGGATGGTGATTAGAATCTTGTCCCTTTCCGAGAATCCATTTCCATAGACACACTTCCTCTGTTATGTATAGGTGCCCTCATCAACCTTACCCCTCTGTTGTCAGAGAGCGGTGACAGTTGACACTTGTCGATTAATTCTCAAGTGCCCCAGTCATGTAAAAAGTCATAGTCAACAATTCAGCCTCATTTTTCAGATCAGTGTACCAAAACTCAAAGATCATTTCTTAATATCACAAATGGGTAAAAAGAAGAATCAATTAAAATTTTGACTGGCACTCAGTAAAAAATTACTATGATGGATTAGATGGATCGGCATCCTTTCTTTGTCTTTTAGGCAAGTGTTTATGTTCTGTATGGATATTTAAGCCAATTATCTTAGGAGACTATCTTTTGCCTTCCCCTCTATTGGTCTTAAACTCTAAGGGCACAAACCTTGAGGAAAAGATCTGTAATGTATTTGCCCTCTATTGCCACCGAATGGTGAGTAGTGGAAGCAACATGCTCCAAGTGTATGCCTTCGGACAGCTCTAAGTTCCTTCCTTCAGCCTGGATTCATTTTGAAAGGATATTTAAACACCGCTGAGTGTCATGGAATAGATTTTCATGTGTTTTTCTGACTATATACTTCCCAATTCTTGAGAAAGGGTCCCTGTTTTTCCACCAGTAGTTTTAGTCTGTGCTTGTTTCCATTTTAACTCTGCTCGTTACTCATAACTTCTTAGCAGTGTTGTGAGCAATATAGCATCTATACTTGTGACATTCAGAGAGTCTTACATGTGTCCTAAGAGTACCATAAGGTTGGAAAACCCAATGAAGTGCCATGTTGTTTTCATGGAATCCTGAATATTTGACTTTTCCCCTTGGTAATGTAGCCATCTTCCCCCCTCCCCCTCTTAGTGTAGCTATTTTTTTAAAGTTGTCAAAAGCAGATACCAATGGGATAAGTTTTAAACACATGCTAATATTCAAAGCCAGAACCAACCCAACCATAAGGGAACTGGTCTGAAATATCCTAGAACCTCTGGTTTCAGTAAACATCTACTTACTGCTCAGAGGGGGAGACACAGTCAGTCCAGAAGCCATCTATCTGCCTGAGCTTCGGCAGGGGCATTCTGGAGGATTAGCTCTATCTAGTGTTTGGTAATTCTTAAGTGAGGATTGGCTGTTACTTTAAATACTAATGTGGAAGAATATTTGGAAGAGTTATAAGCACCTCTAGAGTTTTTCAGTCAATTTTTTTTTCCAGAAAAATGTTAGGTGTAGTATTTGCCAACCAGAATTCGATGACATTCTCCTAGTAACGGTCCCATGTTTATGTTTATAGGCTTATTTTTTCTCCTTAAATGATGGTACACAACTTTGGATGAATCTAAAGAATATAGAATATGTGTGTTCCACACAAACACATAGAAATACATAGTGTAAAAATCTGGCAGAGAAAAAAAACTTGAGGTGACCCAAAACCTAGCATCTCATTGACCCATGGGAAATTTATGGCTGGGCCATATTAATTGTGGAAAAATCTTCTTGTTTTGGCTGTAGAAGGCCCTTGTGTGAGTGAGTCTAAGAGTCTCTTCATATCAACATTTCTCTTTCTCTATGGCAACCCAAATCTCTGCCTCAGAAACAAAGTGAGGTCTCTTTATGCAAAGCAAAAAGCACAAAAATGGTATAAACACAGAGAAGTATCTACATTTTTTGAAAGTGGAAAAGGAAATCTTCTTTGCAATCAATCAGTCCCTACAAATTTTGCAAACCATAGTCATGTAACAGACCAGGTAAGGTTAAACCAGGGTTTACTGAATAGAAATGGTGAAAAGACTGACTTTTGAAGAGATGGAAATCCCCGAACGCCTTGGCTGCCTTCCTCAGAACTGATAGTACCATTTAGAACTCATTCATAGGAAAGTGATTTTGATGCGATGTTTCAGAACTAAAGAGTTACAGGGAAAAGCAATTTCACCTTTAAATTCTATCAAAGCTGTCAAGAGCCTGGGAGTATCTGGAGTCTAGGACAGTAGCAATGGCTTAAAAAGGGTCATGGAAAGTGGATGGACCTTGAGGCTGTCATGCTAAGCGAAATAAGTCAGGCAGAGAAGGACAGATACCACATGTTTGCACTCATAGGTCTAACAGGAGAATTGAAGGGGGAGGGGAATGGGGGAAAGAGGGGTGGTAATGGAGGAGGGCACTTGTGGGGAAGAGCACTGGGTGTTAAATGGAAACCAATTTGACAATAAAGTATTAAAAAAAAAGGGTCATGGAGTGAATGTAGCACATATCACCAGAGCAACAAGGTATTTTGCAGCAAGGATTGTGGATATAAGAAAAAAAATGGAAATAAACTGAATGCCACAGAAGCAAACATCACTTGGAAGCATGTGGGTTCTGTATATGATTGGTGGCCGCCTTATTCTTTGCACTAAAGACCGTGACTGGAAAACAGTGATTTACAGAGAACATGGAAGCCTGAGACAGACGTAGAAGACAATGTATACTACACCCTCATTTGTATCATGAGAATCTGCTCATAGCGTTTTAGATTTTGGAAAGCTCACACACACACACACACACACACACACACACACACGGGAAACACATTGCTCAAAGACAGCAGCAGATTTTTATGTTGATCAAATTTCATAGCTCATCATGGTTGGGGTCACTTCATCTCAAGTGTACCTCTGGCCCTACTTTGTGGGCAAAGCACAGCAATGACAATTAAGGAGGAGCCACCTACTGGGGGTGCCTGGCCCAAGGTGGGGTGTTCTGACCCTACCCTGTGGGAACCGCTGAGCCCTCTGACAGGCGAGCTGCAGGGTCTCCTAGACATCACTGGGCTACGCGGAGGCTTACCCAAGACAAATATCTCGCTTTTTAAGTCAGCCTGGAAAAGCCATAAGAGGTTAGTTAGTTCTTGTCTTCGGTTTACAGCCTTCAGGAGAAGCTTTCCTGTTTTGTGTTTTCATGCACACGCACACAGCATGCCAAACTCTTGCACAGAAGCGGAGCAGCAAGTGTTCGCCAGTCTGCAGACAGCTCTTCTGGCCGCCTGTACGTTTCACGCCACCGGCATCAGGTGCTGCTTTCAGACAGAACTCAATAGGCACAGCGGAGAAAGACTTACAGAGAGAAGCTGGCATGAAGACCATGTTTGAGTGCAATATCGATGGCCAAGAACACATACAAGAATCTGTACGTCTTTCATAGAATGTTTAACAATGGGATTCAAGACACCTTCAGATCTGACCTGTGTTCTTTGTGCATATTTGAGTAGATGCAAGGTAAAAGAGGGGGAAATTTCACTTAAGACCCATCAAATTTCATAAAAAGTCTCAATCATTTGTCAGGGGCTAATTTTCTAACAGAACACGTAAGAAGAAAATATTGCTTTTCTGGGGGTGGGGGTGGAAATGGTGAATTATATACTGAACACTGTCCTAACTCCACCTTGTGATTATTTTGGCATTCTTCGAAAGTAAGACTTTTAATAGGACAGTGAATAAACCAACCTTGTATATGAGTATGCTTTATTTTCTTTCCAGTAGTGGATGGGATCTACCACTTGTCCAAGTCCTTGACAAGTATTTGATTTGCTTATGGGAACTTCAGCAGGTCTAAAGAAAGGACTTTTCAATAAAACGTGATTTGAAGTTTTTAATAAAAGGTTTTCAATAAAAACTCTCATTGATGAAAATTTTTATAAAGACTGACCTCAAATCTGCAGTCTCTGGATATGAAATGCATTAAGCATTTTTCTCTAAGGGTTATGGCAGAGAATGCTTGATATTCTCCAATATCCATTCTCTTCTTTGTCCTCTGTAATAGAATCCTGATAGGCACAGTCTTTGGTCATCTATAACATGTGGGTGAATTTTGCATTTATGGAAGATTTTGGATTGAATATGATAGGCTTGCATTGTCTCAGAAGATAATTTAAAGGAATAAAATTGCATTAAGTTTTATTAAAAGAATAAAAGTGCATTAAGTGGGTGATAGAGGTTGATAAAAGGGTTGTAATGATTTCATG
Organism: Suricata suricatta; assembly: GCF_006229205.1. Classification (NCBI taxonomy): domain Eukaryota; kingdom Metazoa; phylum Chordata; class Mammalia; order Carnivora; family Herpestidae; genus Suricata; species Suricata suricatta. The sequence goes on from NC_043700.1 coordinate 15,274,592, forward strand.
CATACTATGCTATACCTACTAAAACATTATTAAAAGTTTATTTCATCTTTGCTTTTAGTACAGGGTTACTTTCTTCATAATGAGCATAACTTGAAACATTCTTGAAATGGAAGAAATAGGAAGACTTAGAGGACTCAAGCCTGCACAGTTTATCAGTGTCAGATGTGAGCTTAAACTATAAAAATGGCCTAAAATTTGTAGCTTATTCAATTTGCATTTATATTTCCAATAAGCACAAATGACTTCATCAACTTCTATTTTACCAATGAATAGAAAAATACATTTGAATGGTTTTCAAACAGCTCAACGGGGGATTGAAAATTATCATTTGCTCTTGAGCATGAGATAAATACAGAAAAAAACACTTCATTTTTCTGGAGTTATTTGATGTAGTTATGGAAGTATTCTTTGAAAACAGCGTTATTGTAAATACTTCCATTCTCTCCTACCATTCTGCAAACAACTGAAACCTAATGTGTGTATGAGGCGAGCTTGGTTCTTGCAGAACAAACTTGCATAAATCCTGGTTTTGTCCTTGATAGTCCCATGGCAGAAATCTTCATCTCTCTAAATTCTAAAAATCCAAACTGATTCTAAAGTTATTTTGCCATTTAATGACTAAGTTTAAGGGCTGACAAACAAGTGGGGAAAGGCAAGAATACATACTTCGGCCTTAAAAAGAAAACCACAGAAGGAGTGGGGGGAAAGGCAAATTCTTAGTCTTAGATATTATCTAAAGTATTAAGATTTCTCAATTATTTCATGCTGGCCAAAATGAAATCTCAAAGGGAAAAGAGCAAGTAGTCTTTAAAGTATTCCACTTTTTCAAAAATTCCTTTCACATATAAGGTGAATTCACATTACTGGACAATTGTGTTGGGTGGAGTCAGTGACGGGAGCTGGGAATCTTGTGCAGATGGCATTTCTCTGGTGTTGGTGCTTCCTGGCACCGAAACTGGACTCTACCAGAGCCCTTAACTCGTACACATTCAAAACATTGGATGTGAGGGTGGGTTGCCATTTGAAGTCTATCACCTTTTGTCTAAAGGAAGAGATTTCAAGATCATGCTGATTGTAGAAGCAAAGTTTTTCTGTGATGGAGGGATTTCCTGCCATGGTTGTCATTAAATCTCTTTCCAGGGCCAGTCATTACTTTTGTTTAAACACTTTTTAAACGGTATCCTTATGGGGAGTTGAAAATCGGCAGAGCTGCCAGGCCGAAAGGCTCTGAGCTGGGTGCTTTGTTAACTGTTAACAAAGGAAAGTGTCTTTCCTGCATCCTCACTAGTTTACTTCAGTTTTATGGAAGAATAGAGCTCAAGACAGTGCTGAAGATCTTTTGCCCTCGGGCCCTGCTGAACCTGCTGTTGGGCAAGAAACATGGAGGCAGTGAGCCCACTGAGAGGTGACAGAAGGTGACAGGCACCAGGCTGATGTCTTTGAATGGGATGGTTCTCCAAAACAGATACCTAATGATTACTTTTTTATTCTTATATCTAAAATTTAGTTTGTTTTACTCTTCAACCTGGGTATGCAAGTGTATCTTTTAAATTTGGGGGTAGAGGCCATGCTAATGATGTTAAAAGTTAGCAACCAAGATTTACAGGACTTTTTAGAACTTGTAAGATGGCACAAATCTAAATATATCTCATTAGTAAAATTCATTTAAAGGCATGCAATAAGCCACACTCGGGATGCAGTTACCTTTAATTTTGGTGAGTTTATCTCCTGTTGATAAGGGTCTTTAGGGAAAGGGGGAGGTGTGTAGGGCTGACAAGGCGTAGAGGCCAAGTCAGAGACAGAGGCCCAGGGAGAATGGAAAGGAAGGGAGGGAAGGAGAGAGCTGGGAAAAGGTGTAGACGTTCGATCTCCCGGAGAAAATGAAGGCAGCTTAAAGATTGAGGAAAGACAAGATGTGATTATGCTTGTGCCCAGAATGAGGTTTGTGTGGTCTTTAGAGAATATCCCCCAAACTTGAATAATGTTCAAGTTCCCACATGTCCTGGGAAGTGATATTTATGACAAATTATTGCTTTAAAAGCACTAATTTTTTCTTTCGAATTTGATTCAAAATTCCCAGGGAGTGTGATCATTTTTCTAATGTAGGTGGCTGGACAGAATACCCCCGCCCCATATTTTACAATTTTAGAATATATTTACAGGATGGCTGCTTCTGAACATGAAGGAAAAACTACCAACCTGCAATGACTCGTTGTAACTTGCTTGTAAAGTCGATCACGATTTCTAGCTGGTTGGTTACAAAGCTGGGAAACTGATGATGTGCACTGGAGTGCGCCTGCACTTGGGTGACAGACCTGATAGGATCCTGGGCACCGCCTTCTACCCAATCACGTCTTACAATTGATTATGTTTAAGGAAAATTAGCTATTTGAATAACTGACTTAGAAACACGCTCCACTTTCTGTAATGAATGATTCCTTTTATGAAGTAGTGTATTTATTTTATACAAATACAGGCAATGGAATTATATCATACATGGCTGGGTTCTTTGGGAAGGTGACCTCTCCTGGTTAAGGAATGAGCTGAGCCTTGGGGTTTTGTGGGTGTTTCGGGGTCACATGGGCACTGGTCATTATTTTAGCCCAAGAACACCCTGTAGTACAGGCCACATGCCTCCATGTTTGTTATTGGCAAGATCTTAAAGAAAACTATGGGACTTTAAAAATTACTTTCATTTTCTAAGATTTTAAAATAGAGGATCCAGGGGGGAAAGGGACTTGAATAGTAGCATGATATAAAACATTTTGTTTCATAATTTCAGTATTTGCCAGCTTTAATATTTTCTTTTTAATTTACACATTACATATGTGAGAGATCAAGTTTTGTTTTTGTTTAAAGTGAAACATTTACAAACTAAAGATTTAGGATATTTTCCCACTTTACTAATTATGATCACTCCTCAAGATTCTTTATAAGATGAAAATGCATTTGTAGTCTTAAGTAGTCACCAACTTGAAGAAATGACTTCTTCAGAGAGTTAAAAGGGTATAGAAGTACATTTTTATTCTGTCTCTCTCCCTTCTTACATACTGCCACTAGAAATGGACTCGGCTTTCTGTGTATCAATTTTCTCATCTCTAACTTGGGGCTAATAACCCATCTCACTGATGAAGAGTTCTTAGGATACTGTCTGATACTCAGTATGAGTTCAGCCATGTAGCTATCATTATTAATAACAAAAAATCAGGAAGACTATAAATTATAGACTGCTTAAAATATGAATTTCTAGTCATAAGTGGCTAATGGAATTATACATCTACATCATCTTACGAAAATTTGCTGTGTTTCCATACACTCCTCTACCCTCAACTTACATAGTGCTTGTGTTTCTTAAGAGGAAGCCTTCTAGGGCAATGCAAAATTGATGTTTAATAATGTGATTAACTGTACTAGCTAAATATAATAAGCCTGGTTAGTTCTTCAGTAATTAGGCAAGATTAAAATACCTCATTACTGGTTTTCACTGCACTGCTGTCTTCCTTAGGGATCCTAGGGTCTGTGAGGCTGGCTACTGGATATTGTAAACAGTCAGGTTTCGTCTCTTCTTCCTCCTCTTCAATGTGCAGGCTTGGTGTCACCTCTGTGCCATCACGGGCACGCCACAAAGCATCTGGTTCTTGAGACTCTGCCCCTCTTCGGATGCCTGACATAACCCCCTCATAGATATCCTCATCTTCCTCTCCGATGACAGGGAGACTTTTGGACAAGGGACCCACATGAGTGTGTGCAGAGGCCACAAACTTATCACCTAGGACTTCAGGCACTTTTTCAGGACCTCCAAAGCCCTTTCGTATTTTTGTCAAATCTGCAAATTTGTTCTGAGTTGTCTTTCTGGGATCCTGAAGTGGTGTTGCCTCAGAGGGCCGGACTGCAGCTGAAGTCACCACAGAGCTGGGCAAAGGTAGCAGAGAAGAGGATTTGGCAGGTACGGATGCTGGAGGCAAGGGGAGGAGATCTGAGGGCTCCTCCTTAATTTCAAGGATGGTCTCCTCTAGGATATTTGGTTTGGCTTGGTCGGCTGATAAGGTTAAAGCACTAAACTTCTCTAATTCATCCAAGAAGTTGTCCAGAAAGTGAGGCGGTGTTGGGGTCAAAGGATTTGCTGATGGACACTTGGCTGTGAGACACAGCCCCCCCGGGGCCGGTCTGTCTGAGCCCGGTGGAGCTTTGTGCGTGGGAGGAGGGGCTGGTTCTCTGAGAGCCAACTTAGAAACAAGCAGGGATTATGAAGTTAAAAAAAGAAACCAAGGAAGTAATACATCAAAACACAGAGACAGAAATGCAGGAAAGGTGTGGTAATAAATACAAAAATATTTTATGCTGTGGTCTCCATTTGTAGATATTTGTAGTCAACCTAACTTGTTACTTGTGTCCTATAATAGGAATGAGGCATAAATAGAATTTATTTAGCTATTTTTTTAATGAAATATGATGTCCAGTCACCTTGGGGTGGGATAAAGAAGCCAAAGAGTCTCAAAACTCACATGGGCCTCCTAACAGAAGACTCGGTGGTCTTTAGTCCACCTAGCACCTGATATAAAGTGATACTATACATGAGGTCTGTTACTGGATAGAGAGCCACCCCTAGCAGGTCCTGTCTATGTTCAATTTTTAATAAGACAGAAATTACCTAAGTCTCACTTCATGGTCTACAGAAGCTCTCTTATTGACCAGTGTTCTATTTTATGCTCTTTGCTATGCAACACAATAGCAGACTTTGAAAATCTGTGAAATGCAGAAGAATTCTAGAGGATTGCTTTTCACTTTCACTTTATCTCATGGTCAGGAATATTATGTAGATGAGGAAGAAAGATCTTTAAATCCCACTACTGTCATGACTACCACTATCACTCTTACTACCTGCTGCTGCTATTCCTGGGCTATCACCGCCATGGTCACAATATGCATGCTAAGAGGTTCAAAGTGCTTAGCTTTACAATGGACTCGCTTCTACAAAAAGTCAAATTAAGTATCTGAGATATCTACATAACATAAATATACCTATAATACAAAAGTCATGTGATTACTTTTTCCCCTAAAGCATTAGAATTGAATTCAACTACACTAAAAAGCAGAAATATCAGAAACAGTATCAACTTATGTTTGAATCTCCCCTAAAATATAGTATGTCAAGCGGTGTGATTTGAGTATGTCAGAGTGATCCATGAGTCAATGAGTTCCTTCCTCTATTTGCAAATATCAGTTAGAAAATAGGATATATAACATTCAGTATATTTTGGATGTCATGGCTTAGAAATATATTACAGTTCTTTTTCTGAAAATGATTCAGTTCAACACTAGTGAGAAGTTTCCCTTATTAAGTCAGTGATATCATAGATTACCGATGTGATGAAATCATTAAGCATTTTTTAAAATTATGGACATAAACTTTTCAACATATTTTCTTTCCAGCAGTGAGAATAAAACACTAACTAGTTTTTAGTGAAATTTCCCTATTCATAAAATGTAAAATCTGGTGTTCTAAGAAAAAACTTAGGAAACTGAAAATACATTTAAATCATATTCACAGCAAAGATTGAAACACTGTAATCTACAGTATTATGTTGCCAGTATTAATTAGGACATTCTGGAAGAACTTCTTAAATATTAAATAAGGCTTTATAGATAAATGCTTATTTTTCTTATAATATTTTATTTGAAGGTGCATCCATTTTGAAATTCATCTGGTAGTTCTTTTAAGATGACTGAATGATAAATAAGATAAATATATGGATGAAGATTCTGATATTTTTATCAGTAGGAACTATTGAAGGAAGGATGTTGATCTCTAAAGCTAAGCTCTGGTAGTGAAGTCAACCTACTAAAGGATATTCTGGAAAAACTTTATAATCAATCAGACAAAATCTCATTACTATTCCGTTATCCAGTGTTACCAAATTGTTATATTAGCCAATGATAAGGGATTCAGAGCAATTACCCTGCAATGGAAACCCAGTCTTCAAAGAAGAGTAGAATAAATGAAATATCCTTTGAAAATAAAATGCTTCTCTTGAGAGAGTAGATTGTTGGATCACTCACATAGGCAAAGTCCTTCTAGACTCATTTTCAAGGAGTAGCTTGGGGATGCTTATTGCACTGGGACATGAAATGACTTCATGTTTGTGATGTTGATGCTCTTTCGCTAGTGCTAAATGGCGTATTTTCCCATGTCCCAGCCTTGATCTCAATTAAAATTTTTAATAAGTTATGAGAAACAAAATGTTTAAAATGTTGGGAAGTACTCACATATTATATACTCATATATACATTATAACTCATATTATAATTCAATAGAAAATTAAGAAAAACTTCACACTGTGAGTAAAGAAAGTAGAATAGTCTTTTCTAATTAACCAGTTCAGGAAGCAAAGCCCCCTTTAAACTAAATATTGAGAAAGGTAATTAGCTACCAGTTCAAGTGAGATCTGACAGAAAATCATCCTAAACCAATAAAATAAACTTGAGGGCTCCTAAGAACCAATGACATTTTCATTCAAACTAATAAACTGACTTACAGACCTTAATTAAAAATTTTTACTCCTTCTCTTTTTATATTAAAATACCCTAAGACTTTTACAGAATTTTGCCACCATATATTGTTGAAATAAACCACTTTGGGTTCTATATATCTACCTACCAATACATTCTATCCTTATATATACTATTTATACCTATATATAACCCATGTAAAATATGCATATATAAAAATGAAATCAAGCTTCAGAAAAAAAATGAGTTTAAAATAGCAGATATATATATACAGATGTATGTCATATAGGATTTTATGATGCTAATGTTTTCTCTTTCAGTCTTTTAATTGGAAAATAAAATTATCAAAACAAAGCATTAAATCTTTGTGCTAGCACCCCTCAGAAAAATTAAATTATATTGGCTTGACATGGCACGCACACTTAGAAACATAACATACACATTTTGTGCTTTGCAATAGGTCTGATGTTTTAGTCTGAGCCTAACGTCACATATTGATGATTGTACATCAAGCTCGCACAGGGCACCAATATGCTAGAATGTCTTCTTACCTTATTTGAACTTAAGCTGTGGATTCTATCACTAGAATAGCTGTGGGGGATCGGAGGGTCAGGGTAGTCCTCAGCACCTTTGGTTGTATTCTTCTTGACAACTTCTACATAGGAAACAGGGAAGATGCCTTGTCTGCTGGTTCCTGGAATTTTACCTTCATACCAGTTTTGATCAACTCTTTTGAGAAGAATAACTCTATCTCCCTGTAATGAATATTAGGAAAATGCATTATAAGTAGAGATGCAAGAACATAAAAAATGTAATTGTCAATATTTTCTAATAAACAGTAGTTTTCCATCTGGGAAAGTTTGGTATCTCCATTTTTTACTGTTGTTGTTTGTTTTTGTCAGGAAAATAGAAACAAAGTCTCTGAGCTCACTCCCGAATTACAGATTATCAATATAGATGCAATTTAATCATTCATCGATTACATTAGACTCTCCCTGAGGGTGCTTGGTTTATGGGAATGGGCTTATACATGTTCACACTGCTACCATGTGAAATGACTTGTGTAAGTTACATTAAGAAGCAAAGTAGTTTAACAGGGAAAACCTCAATGACAGTAGTGTTATCCTATCATTGACAGGATTCAGGGGCATGACCTTTTGTAGGAAGAGCTTCAAAACAGTGCAACGCAGCCCACTGTGATTGTGTGTCTGAAATGGAGTACAGAAGTCAAGCTCCGGAAGGGAGGAAGTTGAATGGGATTCTGTTTTTCTTCCTTGATCTACATGTGGTAAGTAGGAGCAAAGAGTAAGGCTAGCAGGATGGATCAAAGAATGTACCCTAGATAATTCGTGGGTGTGGCCAGGGCGGACACCCACCTGGTCTGCCTCAAGATAGTGTAACCCCACTCGCTATCCATTCTGATTGGCTGGTGGCCATGCCACAGCGGCCATCGCACATTCTTACAGAGCCCCTGGCTTTAGCAAGAACAGAAAGTTCTACAATCACTATTCTTGATACCTACAGTGATCATAACGATGCCCACAAAACCTAGTTTACATTTTAGCTCAAAACCACACATGGCCCAGAAACAAGTTGGCAAAACTCGGTTAAAAGGCAAAAACTCCGCTGTTGCATCCAGCACGTGATACGGAAGTTTGGGCAGATGCTGGCGCACCGGAGCGGCACACAACCCAAACTTCAGTGCAGCCGGGGGTCCTTCTTCAGGGGGTTCTCAGGGTGAAAGTTTTCCTTTTGTCAAAATGCTTTTTATCGAACCCGTTCCACCCACCACTGCACAGAACATAACTGAAGAAGAGTAAATCCCCCTAATGATGTTCTCAGCAGTCCACCGCTGCCAGGCTGTGGCTCGAGCTACATCGCATCAGCAGAAGCTTCTCTTACAGTATGAAACGTCTGCGGAAGGTCGCGGACTGCTGTGTGGCCGCTGGGAGGGTGGACAGGACAATCGGTTCATGATGCAGAACCGGGGCAGAGAAGGGAGAGCGGGATGAGGTTCTGCCAGTACAAGAACAGTGCTGTTTCCCTTCCTTGCTCCTGGCTAAGGGCTTCCCCAGTAGAGGAAGAGGTTCCAGAACCATGCTGCCTGTGACTCTCTAGCCTGTGCTCTGTGCAGACATGGGGTCACCTCAACTAATGAATGTGATGGTTTAGGAAACCATGAAAAGAGTTCATTTGATCTTTTTGTACAGAAACAAATTAAAAAGAGTTCTTTCTGGGGGCACCTGGGTGGTTCAGTCAGTTAAGCATCCAGTTCTTGGTTTCGGCTCAGGTCGTGATCTCACAGTTTGTGAGTTCGAGCCCCACATAGGGCTCTGTCAACATGGAGCCTGCTTGGGATTCTCTCTCTTCCTCTCTCTCTACCTCTCCCCCCCATGCTCACTCTCTCTCTAAATAAATAAATAAATAAACATTAAGAAATTAATAAAAGAGTTCTTTTTGAAATTATTAAGATACTAGAAGTGGGTCGGTTGCTAGTGAAATTTGGGTCAGTCATGAGGCCTAGAGAAGGCTGATCAAGGGAACACCCCTGTGCAAATGGCTCCTCAGAAAGGCTCTGTGGCGAGAAGTACTTTCATTATGTTAGAACCATTCCTGGATTCCAAGGTAAAAGTAGATGTCGGAACACCTATTTTTTTTTTTTATTTGAATAATAAGACAGCAGGACAAAAATATTTTGAAGTGTATGAAAGTGCTTTTCCTTTTGATGTTTCCACATGTAGAGCTCCTGGGTAGTCAGCCTGAGGCGCCCCTCGGAGAAGATGTGGAACCTGCCAGCTAAGCCTGGAGGGAAAGTCTCTCTGAGAAGCTTTGCATCCCCCAGGGGACCTCTTTTGGAAGGACACGGAGCTGAGCGGTAGGTGACCACGCCTCAGGGTGGCCTCACAGAGTCCTTTGTAGCACAAGGGGAAACACAAAAATGTCTAAGGAAAAAGATAACCCATTTTAGTTTTGAAAACACACAGCCTTTCAAAAGCACTGTTGCATATGACGGCCAGGTACCTTTCTCAGCGATAGCTCCACATTTGTGTCAGCACTGAAATTATATTTGGCTGTAGCTTCTCCGATTTCTCCAGGCTGGGCTGGGGGCGGCGGTCTCGCCGGCTGTGCTTTCTCAGGAGGTGTGAGTTTCTATGGAGGAGAAAAGTTACTTAATCTTGACCTGTGGCAACTTTGGAAATAACAGCCATGGGAGAGGGAAGGGGGACGACTTACCTCCACGTATGAGATGGGAAAAATGCCCACTCTCCCGTGGTGCTCTCCCTCATACCAATTTTGATCGATTTTCCTGAGGATGTAGACAGTATCTCCTTTCTTAAACGACAGCTCCCTGGAAGAGACATGTTTCAGTGTGTTTTTCCCCCTGATGTATAGCGATTATTCTTAAGACCAACACTCTCACTCAATCTGTATTTGGCTGAGAAATATACTTTCAATACGAAATAATCTGTCAAGCCCAGTGACTTAAGGATTTTCCTTGCAAACTTTTAGCATTCACATACAACTTTAAAAGCGATTTCAAGAAAAGAACAAGTAGAAACCTCACATTTGATATAAGTCACCAGCAAATTGATATCAAATGGAAAGACAGGGACGGGCTACTGCCTTGTAATCATGAGTTTCTAGTGGAGGCGTTGGTAAGCTTGGCGTAATGATAGATTCCTTCTGCTGTGATTTTGTTTGTCCTGAAGCTAGTGAGATTGTTAGCTAGAACCTTAACTTCTCTTTCTTTCTGTCTCCTTTCCACGTGCTAAAGCTTACAACAGGGAAAATACATAGTTAGCTTTAGCACAGAAGTGCTAAAAAAATATTTAAACAAAACAAAAATATTAAATGTTAAACAAAACAAAACAGAATTTAATGTTTTACCGTCCAACAGCTTTATTAGTACCAGGCATGTTTTGTTTCTGGAAATCAGACTAGGAAGCCTCGCTTTTTTCAAAAAAACGTCACTCAGAGAAAACTTTTCCTTTTAAATATGAAAAGAAATCTTTTCTATTTTTAAAGGCTTATATTTAAACATTTTAAGCCTTTTAGATAAAGGACAGAAATCTCACTTAGCAGTTTTCAAAACTGTGTCCCTTTCATCTCAGACCCAGAATTTCTTTTTTCTTTTAATTAAAAAAAATGCTTTTTAAAAATTTTTGAGAGACAGAGAGAGAGTGCAAGCAGGGGAGGGTCAGAGAGAGAGGGAGACACAGAATCTGAAGCAAGCTCCAGGCTCTGAGCTGTCAGCACAGAGCCCCTTGCAGGGCTCGAACCCACAAACTGTGAGATCATGACCTGAGCCAAAGCCAGATGCTTAACCGACTGAGCCACCCAGCGCACCCCCCTTTTTTTGAATTAAAAAAAATTTTTTTACAGACCCAGTATTTCTGAGTCATGTTATGGTCAGCTTGCTTTCTCCCTCCCTGAACCCTTTTGAAAAGTGGCCACTGACAACCTTTGGAAATGACATTTTATCTCTTTTTCCTATTTAACAATTGAGACATTATGTTTGGTGAGTTGCTGAGCTGAATCGGTAGCTGAATTCTTAAAAAATTAAACTTTTTTGCATTAGGTAAAGACAAATAGCTTTTAAAACAGGTATTTATTTAAAGCAGATATGTCTGTCTCTGGTTTGTAAGATGTTAGGCACAAAAAAAAGCACTCACATCTAGCTATTAATTAAAAACACATAAAAATGTGGCTGGGCCTTTGCTAACAGTGGTGCCTCTGGGTGTGTGAGCCTTTTAAAGCTGCACGAGTCGTCCAGAATCTTGATTTTTGTGTCCAATAGGTTAACTGCACTCTTTACTTCTCCTGAGAGCAGAATGAGAGGTATACAGCTGAGCTGTGGGCAGATAAATGTATTTATGGTATGTGGGAAACATTTTTCTTTTTAGTAAAATTACGGGATGGCTTCCATGGGTGGTCATTGAATTGACTTCTCTGAAGGTTGACACAGTCAGATTGCGTTGGCCTAGTAAGATTTTTGTGAAAGGTGGGGGTGGTGCAGATAACCCTTCAGAGAGCCATTTGCAAGCCTGGAATGTTCGCTGATGAAGAGCTTTCACAGGAGGACACGGCCTTGGAGGATGGTGTGAGGCTTGGCAATTGGAGCAAACAAAATCCAGCGACACAATCAGCACCCTGACACTTTTCCTCTGCATTGCACGTCACTTTTCTCTCACAGCTTGGTTTTTATTGAGCCTTCTCAAAAAGCTGTGGCCCCGGGGGAGATGCCTTTCCAGTATCATATGCCCTGTCATTCCTCAGGGGTTCTTACATTTAAAAAAGCTTTCGACTGCTTGTCACAAAGAGGAAATGAAATTTACATGTTCTGTATCATTCTTTTATAAAATCGGCATGCATCATGCACACTGCCGCACCCGATCCACAGAGCAGTAACGAGGACGAGAAGGCAGTAGAAATGAAGCAGATGTTACTTATCTCATCAAAAAGAGTAAAGATGTAAGTTTTTCTTCAGGATTTTTTTAAATACCAGATTTAAGCCATATTTGACATCTTAATTTCTTTTTTTTAATTTTTAAAAATGTTTATTTATATATTTACTTTGAGGGCGCGAGAGAGAGAGAGGAGAGAGAGGGAGTGAGCTGAGGAGGGGAAGAGAAAGAGGCGAGAGAAATTCCAAGTGGGCTCTGTGCTTGCAACCCAATGCAGGGCTCGAACTTACGAACTGTGAGATCATGACCTGAGCGGAAACCAAGAGTCAGACACTTAACCGACTGAGCCACTTGGGTGCCCTGACATCTAAATTTCTAATAGCGTTTTCCTATTTAGGTCATTCTTCATCTCAGCAGCCTTACCAAATTCTGTGTGATTTTATCTTTTTATATGTCTTATGTCAGAGACAGTTTCTAGAACTATTAATATAATGTGTATTTTTATGAATGAAGTATTTTGTTATTATATATGTTCAGTCTAAACAACAAAGGATAGGGGCGCCTGGGTGGCTCAGTCGGTTGAGCATCTGACTTTGGCTCAGGTCATGATCTCGCAGTTTGTGGGTTTGAGCCCCGCATCAGGCTCTGTGCTGAGAGCTAGCTCAGAGCCTGGAACCTGCTTCAGATTCTATATCTCCCTCTATCTCTGACCCTCCCCTGTTCATGCTCTCTCTCCCTCTCTCTCTCTCAAAAATAAATAAAACATTTAAAAATTTTTTTTAAATTAAAAAAATAAACAACAAAGGATAATGTAATGCCAATATACAATGATTTCAATATCTTCAATTCTAATGGGGACCAAAGTTTCTTAAATAAGGTCTGTACACATGGACCATGACAGATCTAGAAGACTTCCTCCTATTTAGACCTCCTATGTGCTTAGGACCAGCCTTTCTTAACCACATGCTCATCTGATAAACAAGTTTCTAAGGACAAAGGGTAAAAAAAAATACTGTAGCAAAGGAGTATGAAAACACTAACATCAAGAGACTGCAGGAGAGGGACGCCTGAGTGCCTCAGTCCATTAGGTGTCCAACTCTTGATTTCAGCTCAGGTCATGATCTCCCTACTTTGGTGTCAGCACTGAGTGTGGAGACTGCTTGGGATTCTCAATTCAATCTCTCTCTGTCTCACTCTCTCTCTCTCTTCCTCCCCCCCTCCCCTGCTCCCACCTTTCTCTCTCTCTTGAAAAAAAAGAAAAGAAAAGAAAAGAAAAGAAATGACCACAGGAGATAATTTTGCTCACGATCTCCAAGTTTTGAGTGTTAAGACATAGAGAATTTACTATAAGAATCTTTGTACACAGTACTACCCTTCAACCACACAAACTATCCTGGATGTAACTGGATAAATAAATGTTATCAAATTCTCTCAGTTAGTGTGAGTTACTCCCCAACACTGTGTTTTTAGGTTATTCTTGACACAAAACCTCTAGAAAAAAAGATTCTTAGTTCCGTCTTATTTTCCCTGTCCTTTTGAGCTCATGGTGCTCTAACATGTTTAGTATCACTTGAAACCCAAAGCTTCTCAAGTAAATTCCAAATGAAAATAAAATTAGCCTTATCACAATTAATTGTGAAGGCACCATTGGTTACAGTTGACTGCTGAATTGGGTGAACTGGGACTTAGACCTTATTTGTAATACATCCCATTACAATATTTACCTCTTAAAGTATTACCAAAGTATTTAAACCAACTTGAGTTGTACAATGAATTCTCATCTTACTTACTTAGATGTCTGAGCTTTAAAATCGTAAACAGCTTTTGCAGGCAATTTCTGAAAGGGAAAGTAAACAATTAGTGCTAACTTAAAATTTGGATTTATTTGACAAGAAAGCAATTTCATGTGACTTAAAGGGAAATGAAAGCACAATTAGTGATTAAACATATATAATGTAAACCCTCTACGCAACAGTTAGTTCTTCATTTCGGTATTTGAGCTGTAACAGGAGTGTTAATAGAGGGCTTGCTCACTGTAATTACTGAATATCATATTTCCTCCTAGGAACTAAGGCAGATGAACACAGTAATAGGGGAATACAATTCCAGAGAGTTCTGTCTTAGGGATAATTCTGGCTTTTTCCTGGGACGGTTGCAGAGGATCAGTTGCTCTGTGTCTTATATATTAACACAACTCCTTTGGAATCATAATAAAAAAAGGAAAAAGTCATAAAGGAAGCCATCATCCCTTTTACTAAACAATTATTAACATCGTAGCAAAGAAGTATTAACCCAATTCTCATTGGGAAGCTAGTTTGTGGCCCAAAGTATAGGCTTGGTCACCTTGCATTCCCTGGAGGGTTCAGGAATTCTTTAGCAACACGGTAAATCAGCCATTCACCTTTTGGTCATGATGAGATGTGACACACACTCACCTTCATCACCCTGCACCCCCTAACTAGCCACTCCAGCTCTTCCTTTTGTACTTCCCAGTTATCTCCTCACCCCACTCTCCCTCTTTGTGATTCTGTGAACTTTAGGCAGCCTGGGACATGCCTGACTTCTTCAGGGGTCCCACGGGTACTGGGCTAGAGGAGACAACCTATAGTGATTCTCCTGGAGTGGCTGCCAGTCCCAGACCACTCTTCAGTCACTGTCAAACCTTCACAGTTCCAAGATAGCATGAACCAGAGCCCCAGCTTTGGCTCGGGGCCATGCACAAAGAGCTAGTTGGCAGGTGGTTCCTAGGAGCAGTGATCTTCCAAAGATGGCTTCCAGCAAAAGCAGGCCAGCAAAAATTATGTCGAATTTGTATTGATTTGCAATACAGGTGACCTAGAGCTGTCCCCTACATCAGTGGGGAAGTTTGTACTGGGAAGTCTTCTTCCACGGGGCAGCCCCACTCAACACTCTCACACAGTTGTTCATTCATGGGTGTCTGGTCAAGACTCAGAGAGGCCTCCCTGCCGAAACGGACTGCAGCTGGGGGAGGTCTACAGCTGGGGTCGGGGTGCGGGCTGCCTCGAATCCTTTGCTTGGCCTCCGGGGAAGCTGTTTCTAGTTTTTCTCCTGTCATTTTTATATTCTTGATCTGGGTTCTTTACTGGTTTTGGAAAAAACTCTGGCTGACAAATGCTTTATCAGATATGCTGTGAAAAAAAGACTTCAGTGCTATTAAACAGACCACCTCTTTTTCTGGAGTTCCTCTTCTTTCCCTCGATGCACTTCGCCCCAGGTCAGTCATAGTGGATGAGTAACTTCTAGGCAACTCATGGTCTGTGGGAAAGGACAGGGTCAGAGTGAGTGTCCACAAAATTAAAAGCTGATTTTTTTTGGCCATTTTCCCTGGTGGCAACTGTCCTTTGGATTTAGAGAGACACCACAATGGAAGACATGGGTATAAAACTCATAGATAAATTATAAAGTTGCGATAGAAGACACCAAACCAGAGCATCTCAAAAGGGAAGAATATCGGAGTTTGCAGAAGGGTTATAATCACACATGTAATTGGTACACATCTGATATAATTATGCTGCAGCACCCAGTGTAGACAATTGATACTCACAGGGATTTTTCTCATCACAGAGATTTAATGCTTTCTATTCCTTTTGCCTCCAATGTGTAATTACTTTTACGGGCAGGGGGTGCCTGGGTGGCTCAGCTGGTTGAGCATCCAACTCCATCTCAGCTCAGGTCATGATCTCAAAGTTTGTGGGTTTGAGCCTCGAGTTGGGCTCTGTGATGACAGCATGGAGTCTGTTTGGGACTCTCTCTCTCTCTCTCTCTCTCTCTCTCTCTCTCTCTCTCTCTCTGCCCCTCCACTGCTCATGCACACACTCTCTCTTACTCAAAATCAATAAACTTATAATTACTTTTATTGGGCCTATAGAAGATGGAGAATTAGAAAAAGCAATGATTAACAAAAACTAAGACATCTCACGGAACAACTTAAGAATGTAGTGACAAAAAAGAAAAATAAAGCATGATGATGGCAGAACTGTGGTTGAGTCCATTCCCCACCCCCATCCCTACACACTCGGTCCCCCGTCCCCCCTACCCTGTTGTTAAATACTTATTAAGTCTTAAGATGTCATCCCAAGGCTTAAAAGGCCTTTCTCTTTTGCCTTCCATTTTGTTCAACTGCCTTATCAGAAAGTATATACTTACTCTAAGAAACAAAGGGATAAAAATTCTCTGAATAGGAAGTGTCCTATTGGTTGCCAGACTATTGTGAAACACTGAATTATTTTTGTTCATCTTAAAGCACAGTATAGGGGCGCCTGGGTGGCTCAGCCGGTTGGGCCTCCGACTTTGGCTCAGGTCACGATCTCACATTCGTGGGTTCGAGCCCCGCGTCAGGCTCTGTGCTGGCAGCTCAGAGCCTGGAGCCTGCTTCTGACTCTGTCTCCCTCTCTCTCTGCCCCTCCCTGCTCATGCTCTGTCTCTCTCTGTCTCAAAAATAAATAAAACATTAAAAAAAGTTTAAAGCACAGTATAAATAATTACACCCCATTTATGATCACAAGTATCTCTTAATGGTTACTAACACTTTACACATGTATATGTGGAAATGTAACTAGAGGCTGAAAGCATTGCACTAGTCTCTGTTATAGAATTTTACCAGTATAACTGGGTCAAATTAGTAAATTCTTTCTCTTCTCCCTTTAATAAATTTAGTTATATTGCTTAACAAGAAGCATTAAAAATAAAATAAATCCAGCTATAAAGGAATTAAAAATGCTAATTAATAAAAAGAAGACATTGCTTACAGATTGTGACTACTTTGACTATAAGAAAGAATTGTTTACCTAACAGCAGGTGGATACCATTTACGTGACATATAAGGATAAATGTCTAACTATCAGTTGTGAATTCCAGAGTCTTTAGATTTAGTCAGGTAACGTGGCCACACAGGTTTCAGGTAAAACCTAATCAGTTATTTCAAGCATGAGAGAGGACTATGTGTCCTTTCTTTGATACTTTTATGATCATAAAGCTCTCATGCTGATCATTAAGTTGTAAATTACTTTTACTAATACGTGGAATATAAACTACTTTTCAATTGGGCTAAACAAAATGGGAGAGTAGATATGTTATTAAAAGACAAATACCTTTCAAAAGCAACAAAGCCCTCTCAGATCATGTTTCAATAATGTACTCTATCTGTACGTAAAATTTAGAGGTGATTATTATTATTGGTCCACTTAATTGAATACCTGGAATCCAATATTGAAAAACTGGAAATGGTAGCTAACTTATTAAAAACTTAAATTATGACATGTCTCAATCAGTGAAAATTTCAAATTATAGGCATTGATTTAAAAATTCTAATTTGTTGTTTTTGAAGCCGTTGTGTGGTCTAAATGAAAGCAAAGATAAATACTAATAAAATAAGCAGATTTGTGCAATGGTAGCTAACAAATGAGTCACATGTATTACATTAATATGAAATTTGCATTGTCTTTCTTTTCTTGCCCACAGTGATTATATTGTATACTACAAATTCTGAATTACTAGGAGTTTGCATCTTTTTTCTCTTACCTAATCCCTACATGATTTGGATCGAATCTCTTGTCTTTCCTGGGTCTCACCTATAAAACAGGGCTTATAATGGTACCTGTCACCTAGGTTTGGGCCAGTGTTAATTAGATAGTGTGTGTAGCACACTTGGCAATGCCCAGTGCATAGCAGACTGTTGACAATCCAAATTCCAGCAAGGAATGTTCTTTCCAGCTAGTACTTTAATAGTAAAAAAAAGGAATTGTATAAAAATTAATAAAAATATCAGAACCCCTAACAGACCTCGAAAATATGTCCTCTGCTTTTGAACTGTTATTGGTCCTTGTGTTGCCACTTCAGGTGATAATCCATCTATGAAAATGGAGTCGAGGGTCACTTTTAACCTAAATGGTCTAATTCAAATGTCAGCATTAGATTGTTTCAGCAGAAATAGAAAATAAAGTAATGGAAAGGAAAAGAAAATGAACACACTGAGTGATGGAAATGAGACTTTTGTCTATACAGCTTAAAGATATATTCACAAAAATTTTATCCCATGTGCCCTTTAAGAGTTGTTCAACATATCCTTTTCTCTTTTCATTGTCCATTGGTTACTACATTAAATATTTCAGTTTTGCTTCCTGAGTGTTTTGATGTAGTATCTTTATGTTGAATATAAGCAAATTATTTATTGAGTGAGTGACTATAAAGTTAATATAAAAATCAAGGAAAAAGCTATTTGTTATCAGTTTTGATTCATTTTATGACAAACAAGAGTCATCAGTCTCTTAAGGATACTGATACTCAATCATAGTTTCCTTGATGAGATCCTTTTAAATTGGTAAAATATGTTTAATTTGTTGTTTCGTTGAAAGTTGTTTCAACCCTAACATTAAGCTACAGGATGGTTTTCCCTTTTGATTTTGAATGAGTAAATTTTTGTGAATTGGTGATCACTTTAAGCCACACATCAAGTCCGAATGTCACATGGGCAAATGAGACTATTCAGGAAGACATGTTCGCACCACAAGCATTTGCTTCAAAACACATAATGACGCCAAGTGGTCTCACAGCTTAGGAATGATGAGATGTAGGGATGGAACATGAAAGAGTTGGACGGTGGGTGTCTGAACCACAAGGAGAAAGAAAGAAAAGCTCATCCACCTTGGAGACTCCGTGCACTCTCATGGTCTGGGGGGTGGTAGTTGGTGGTGGTGGCGTCCACATCTTGGAAAGAGGCACTGTGAGGCATTCTCCCACATTCGTTCTGGTACAAGGGGCAAGGAACAGCACCATCTGGAGGCAGTGAGTGGAAAGGCTGGTGCATGGGGCTCCTTTTTAGAGCTTTAAGTGATGAGTTCCTCTCGGGAATATCTGGCAGCAGTTCACTGATAAGACGGTGCAGGATACTGTTGTCGGGCAAACTTCCCCTTCTCTTTTCAGCTTTAATTTGGTCACAGATGTCTTTAAGGGCAGAGTCCAGAGCCTCAAACACAGACGCTTTACATTTCGCCTTTTCAGTCTGCTTTTTGGGAGTCGAACTCTTTTTCCTCCGGAAAGGCACAGGGCTGACTAGAAATGCAAGTTTAGAAAGGCCAGGGTCCATTTCCTGCCTTCTGGGCTCCTCAGCACTTTCGTACTTAGCTCTCTCGTGTTTCAGCATGGTGGTAAATCGAGTGTAGGAGGCTGGGCATCTGCCTTTGCAGGAGCTGATGAGGTGCCGGTGGTGGTGGTGGTGATGGTGGTGGTGATGGTGGCTGGATCCGTAAAAACTTTCAGAGGATGTGAAAGAAAAGTGATCAAAGTCACTCTCACTGCAAAAGGAGGATCCTTCTACGTGGATGTAATCACTGTGGTCAGATACAACGCCGTCTTGGTCACTGTCGGAAAACTCCATGTGAGTTCTCGGTTGCTCATCACTGGTGACTTCGATATGAATTGGCACCAGGGCTTTAGCCTCGTAGCTTCGTTGTACATGAGAAGGATGTCTACCTTGATTTTCTTCTTCCAGCAGAGACTCAATGGAAAACCGCCTTTTGGGACATAAACCATTTTGTTGAGGTTCTAGGGTTATAGGAGATAACATATCATCTCCTAAATTTGGCATGGATTTTGACTTTTGAATCAACTTTTCAAATTCAGAAATGCGAGTGGGGACCATGTCCCTGGGCACTTCCTCCGTGGACGACTGACTCCAGCCGTGGAGCAGGCCTTTGTGTTGCTGTTCCTTCTCGTACTGCATTATTCTCGACTTCACGGAGCAAATCACCTCTGAATTCATCAAATCCTTGCGGTTAATGCGGTGCATTTTCTTATACATTTTTAGGAACCCTGGGGCGTCATGGGCTGCCCTGTGCCGGAGCCTCGATCTGCCATTACTGCGGCCCTCCTGCATGTAGGGGGACGCCCAGGTCTCCGGGCAGCTGTCCTTGGAATCCTCTTCACATAGCAGAGACCCCATGCTTTCTGACTTGGCTTTTGGGTCCGGGAAGCTGTCGCAGTCATCATTTAGGAGATCGTCACAACTACGGGATTTGATTTTGGGAGAAACTGTCTCTTCAGTGCTGCTCCAGACCTCTGCATTCTGTCGGGCCATTTGCCAGCCATTCTTGAATGTGATGGCCCTCTGGGAGTCACGAGGGACATCCAAATGCTGTCTCTTGTAAGCATTACAGTAATCTAACTCATTGGAGGGGTTGCCGTTGAGCCCTGAGTAACTGTAAAGGGACGGACACATATCATCCCCACCTTTTAATCCAGGCCAGCGTGGTGGAAGAGAGACATTTGGAGAAGTTAAAAGGTTCACAAAGAGGAGAGCATGTCAGTTAGCATCAGATAGCATAGCAAAAGGAAAGCAGTTAGCATGGTTTAGTCTAGACACGGATTGTTAAACATGTAGCTTCAACTTTAGAGAAAAAATGCTAATTCTAAAGCAGGGTAATAACTTTTTCAATGAATGTAGCTTTGCAGATATTAGAGTTCGCAAAACCATGTATAAAAAGTAATTTGTGTAGTTTCGATACCTATTTGTATTGTGTTCATACATCTTTCTGCAAATGAGGTATGCACAACCACAATAGTATCTTGGAAGCTAATAGCGTGACCTGATGTAATCTAAAGGTTTAACAATTAAGGCCAAGATTTAATCACCTGAATAGGATTTGAGTCTCATTTGGTTTATAATGGTAGAGAGGTAAAGAGTAATTTATCAATTTGCATTTAGTTACCACTCCCGTAACTGTATTAAAAAACTTTTCGTGGGCATGAGATAGAAAAAGCAGTAAGACGAAGTATTTTCCAAACTTGCAAATTCAAGATGCTGTGAGCTACTGCTGCTAATATTTTTTCAAGAAAAATAGTTCAGCCTCTTTAAACATACAAATTTACCTCATTAGTTGCTCTACTTTCAACCTTTTATGAGACAGATTCTCATAAGAATAACTGGATATAGTATAAAACTTTCATCAGGGATTAATGCATCTTAGTTTTTTTCCCAAGGAGGTTGTTTTAAAATAAAATAATTTGCAGTTTGATAATAGCTAAAACTGGCCTCAATTTGGAATCTGTTTGGAAATCTTTTCTTTCGCTCTACTGAGTTAACTAATAATTGAGAGGCCAAATTACATCCAATGGAACGTTTTCATCTCAGAAGGAAATCTGATGAAGGAAAATATCTCTCTTGATAGTTCCTTTCTTACAACCTTACCCAAACCTATCCAAAAGTAGGTAAGCACATCCAGCAGATATGTAATATTTGGGAAAGGAAGCTGACTTAACACTCCCTAGGGTACAAACAAGTATCTAAATTAATCAGAATCCTTTTAATTTTGGGGTGGTATCCAAGCATAGTAAATCAATGGTATTTCATGACCTACTTATTATTTTAAAAGATTCATTTGCATAAATGAGTGGAATCTGATAAACATATTTCTGTTCATTGGATGAAAGGTATCATAAAAGGGGCTCACTCATTCTGAACTTTCCAGATAGTAGACCAGGTTTACTAGGCCACAGAAGACAGCTAGTACTTCGACCTGTCCAGAGTCCAGTCATCCAAATCAGCCTTTCTTGCACACAAAGCATCTACCACTTAGCTTTACCACATCGGAACACTTTTCACGCTTGTGTTTGATACATGTGGCTGAATCTCTGCTAGTTAAAGGAAACTACTGTTAGAGATCAAGTTCTTTACACATTTCAGATTCCTTTGTGTTCTGTTTCAATCCCAGGAGCTTGGGGAAGATTTCACGGCCCCAAATTTGGTATGGCCTTAGGTACCTGTCAATCCTGGTTCAATCCTCAGTCTCCATCTTGGGAATATTCCTGTTACCACAGCACTAATGCACTAAACAGTCTTCCAGAGACCTGAAGGAGAGACTTGCCCTCTCTCAACACAGCTCACTGAATTTCCAGAGAGGAGAGAGGCCATATGGTAAAATGGCTTGGTGATATCTAAATTTTCCAAGTATGGCTTGAAACCATTAGTTCTTATTAGTGGACTATTGGGAGTCAAATACCATGTTATATGTATAACATGGATATATTACTATCTATATGCATTTTGACCAAAATATAGAACAGATGATGAAGGAAACAACTTCAGTAGGTTTGACAAAATTTTATCTAGAATTAAATAATTTAAAAAAACCCAACAAAATCAAACTATGTTTTAGGCAACAATGTTCTTTGTTCCTACTTCTAATTCCTGTTCTATAGATGTGATGAACTTTGCTGGTTGTAGTAACTTTAGATCATTTTTTAAAATATGCAAGTATTTATAAATGTAATCTTTTAATGGCCTGACAATAAATTAGACACTTTGAATTTGTTTAAAAAAAACCCACAAATGATACATTTCAAGGAAAAAAGCATTAAATACGCTGGATGATCGAGACCTTTAAGTCACTCACATGTCTCACCGACCTGACCTAGTCTGTGTAAAAAAAAAAAAAGCTATTGTTATGAAACTATATTGTATTCAAGACACTGTATTTAAACGCTGTCTCTGGACAGTTAATCTGGCCCAGCTGTCACAGGTACCCTAGGTTAAAACTAAGCTAGTAAATTGCTTACATGTCAATCTATGATTGCTCACCTTTTGCTCTTGATGGAGAAGAAGGGGAGGAACTTATGAAGGACTTGGTCATGGTGGCGCTTGACCCTGGGGGGTCCGCTCGGCCCGGGCTGGTTCTGGGTGCACTTTGATCCAGGCCCCTTGGCTGTCCCACTGCAGGCTCGCTCTTCCTCCTTTTCCTGAAGTCACTGGCCATGCTCATGGCACTGAAAGAAGAGATCATCTTCAGTTAGGCTGGTGTTAGAGGAGATTAGCTTGTGAATCAGAAAGACTGATGTATGGAATGTGCTAGTGACTGTGGTACAGCTCTTACCTCTATTCCCCGCCCCCACCGCCCCCCCGGACTGCAGTTTTAAAAATTCATTCCTTGCCATTAAATGCTATTTCTTTATCATCTCTTTAAAAATATTCATAGACTTTATTTTATTATTTTGTTTATTTAAAAAAAATTTTTAATGCTTATTATTTATTATTTGAGAGAAAGAGTGCAAGCAGGGGAGGGGCAGAGAGAGAGAGACACAAAATCCAAAGCAGGCTCCAGGCTCTAAGCCATCAGCACAGAGCCCAGTGTGGGGCTCTAACCACAGACCGCAAGATCATGACCTGAGTCAAAGTCAGGCGTTTAACCGACTGAGCCCCCAGGTTCCCTGAGACTTTATTTTTTTTTTAATATTTTTTTCTGTTTTTATTTATTTTAGAGAAAGAGAGAGACAGCATGAGTAGGTGAGGGCCAGAGAGAGGGGGAGACATAGAATCTGAAGACAGGCTCCAGGCTCCGAGCTAGCTGTCAGCACAGAGCCTGATGCGGGGCTTGAACTCACGAGCCGTGAGATCATAACCTGAGCCAAAGTCAGATGCTTAACCGACTTAGCCACCCAGGCACCCCAACTTTATTTTTTTAAGAGAGGTTTTAGGTTTATAGAAAAATTGATTGGGCAGTACTGAGAGTTCCCACACACTCCTTTTCCTGGTGCGTGTGGTCCCTCCTGTTATTGACATTTCTATCACTGTGATATATTTGTTGCAGTAGATGAAGCATCTTAATTCATTATTACTAAATGTAATGAAAGTCCATGGTTTGTATTAAGGCTGTTTTCTGAGCAATATCCCAATTTTAAGATTTCTTCATGCCTTTTTGTGGCGTGATAGCTCATTCATTTTGTTGCTGAATAGCATTCCATTATATGGATGCACTGGTTCGTTCATCCATTCACCTATCGAAGGGCATCCTGGTTGCTTGAAGTTTCAGCAGTATGAAGGAAGCTGCTATGAACACCCATGTGCAGTGGTCTGGTGTAGACATAAGTTTATAGTTACATTTTAAGGTAACTCCTATTGGTGTTACACGTCGTGACTGAAAGTAGAGTGTTACGATTTGTGTCCTGTATCTTTTCTCCATAGAGGCATTTCGACAACATAACTCTATTTGGAGAAGGCCTGCCGACATGGAGGAAAGGACCGGAGAAAAGGATGACATCCGGTGAGACAAATTTCTCTTACCTCCAGGTTTCCCTCTGGCTTTTCCTGCTAATGTTAGCTTGAAAACCCTTACCCTGAAATTCTAACGTTTTCCTGTTTAAATAATGAATGACTAATAATCTGATCAGGAAGCAAACTGTTAGGAGGGACTTTCACCCAGTTGTATGAAATGATGTCAACCGTCTATAATGGCAGGATATTTTCTTTGTCATAGTCTGAGTTTGAATATAGTACCATTTAAGACAAACACTAGTGAATGCAGATACATATCACACAGCATGCGGTCTGTCTGATCATTAAGCAAAAGTCCATCGACAACAGCAGTACCAGCAACACCAGCTCCCATGAGGCAGCAGTACACCATTGCTTTGCTGCCTCTACTGTCTGTGCAGCCCACACGCAAACCCGTGGTTACCACTGCTTCATAAATGAGTCAGTGCAACACACACTTTGCAAGTACAGAGATGGAGCTGGACCTCTGAATTGGTCTGTGTTCTTCTAAAGAGGATACCCATCTTCTCCTAAACCTGTTTTTGCTGTCACTCTCCTGTCACGTGAAGGTTTGTGCACGTCTTTATAGCAAGTTTAGGTCAGATTAGAACTCTGAAACTCAAATGTTTTACGAGTGTATATAGACGTAAAAGATATGAAAGGAGTTGCAGGAGCTTTTTTCTTAGTGACATTGATGTCAGTCAATGGCACTCATGAACCCGGTTTACAAAGGACCCAATATATGAAGTTTTTGACTTATGTTGATAGAAATCTATAGAAGGACAAACCTATATTTCTTGTTGACAAGACAGTATGGCTAAGAGTTTGTATTATTCACTATTGCTATTGAATTTCCTTAATGCTTTAAAGTAAGCATGATATTTAAAACCCATCAACAGAACTTACCTTGGCAGACTCCTGGGACAGTTAGGACTAGTTCCAAGTTATTCTGGCTCAGTTCTAGTTTGTCTCTGATCCTTGCTAGCTATGTATACTTGGTAAGTTATGGAGCCTAAGTTTAGTGTATTCAGACATAAAGTGGGGAGAATAGTACTTAACTCATTGTGGTGTCTTAAGGATTGAATATGCTTATGTATTTAGAATGTCTGGCATATAGTAAGCCTTTCTTTGTTGGTTGCAACAGTGTTTCTGGTTTTGCGCTCTGAGTATAATGAACAAATATGTATAGAACATCATTTAGTAAAATTTCTAATAATTTACATATTTTTTAAAATATGCTATCATATGTATCGTCTAATAATATTGAAAATTAGATGTTTATAATCCCCATTCAAGTAAAGAAAACTGGATATAGAGGAGATAGGGAAGGAAAGGATTTCTTGGTAAAGGAATTCAGAATTATTTCACTTAGCTTTTATAAATTTTTGAATATGCTCATATATAGTGATGCAAAAACACAATAAAACAACTTCATAAAGTATGGTCCTTAAAATAATAATGACTGATAAGATAATCTTCATTATTATTTCACTGAAATTCCTATTGAAAAAGAAACCACTGGTATAGAATACTCTGGTTGCATAATGTAGTGACATTCTTACCTGGTGGGTCTTTCTAGGCTTCTGTCTATGGAAGATTGATACAAGGAGGCCTGTTAAGATAGAAAAATAGTTCCATGAAAATGTTTACCAAGGCAAAATTTCATTTGTCCATGGACATTAAATTAAGTATCCTAAAAAGAATATTATAAAAATTGAGATAAAAATACCATTTATTTTGATCATTAAATGTCTTTCCAAAAGAAATCATGTAACTTGATTTTTACTTTCTTCCTATCTACTTTCTCTTTTGATATATTGCACTGTATTTCTCTGGGTAACTCAAATTTTTCACAAACCAAACATTGCTTGGGGCAAAGAGAAAAGTTGTTAGTCACTCCTTGTAGGAAGCGACTGTAAGTAGACATCTTCTACATAAAGGAACGGTATGTTGTTTAAAAAAATATTTGTAGTCATCATTCGGCCCTTATACAGCATAAACCTTATTTATAAATTTTTTTTGTCATGTTTCCAGGTCTTACCGTCAAAGTACATCATTTGAGCAGAACTGAGACATCTTTCCTCTGTCAACACAGACATGGCATTTTAATAATACCACCAAATTTGGTTTAAAATTAAACTAAACTACCTGGTACTTAACCCAGATAAAGGCTAAAATCTTTCAAATTAATTAAGCTCAGGGTTAGTTTCAAACAAATGATTAATGAGCCAAAATATAACCTTTTTAAAAAGAGAAGTGGACTTTTAACGTTTCCATGAGAAAATCAATTCTCAGTTGTCCATGGTTGTAGGAACAAAGAAAAATAGGTAATACAAAGTGATATATTAATTCCAAATACCTATTGTACCCACCATTTTCATACTCCTTCATTCTGAACAGTACAATGAAATAGATACTAGGCAAAAATATTAGACGGGAGTTTTTTACTCCCCATGGCCATTTCATAGAATAATTACTGAAATATCTAAAAGGCAAGAGAGGATCCATTTTGAGATCTTGAACATTTGAAATGACACTGCAGAATGAGGGAAAGCAGTTGTGGTGTGACGTCTAGGATGTATAGGAAAATGTATACAAGTATATATGTGTAAGACTACAATATGTGTTCGGGGCATATTTGATAATCAATTATTCATCACAAGCTTTGGTCTGATGAAGCACTGAAATTCTAGTTTAAAAATGTCCTTCCATATGAAAGTTTAAAAACATCAACCAAAAAGGCAGGATTTGACAGATTTTATTTAAGTTCCTATCATACAGAAATATTTTACCAGAATGTTAAAATGTTAAAAAAATGTTAGTGGAAATTAAACCACACTTTAAAATCTATTTCTATAACTTTAAATTCTACTTGTAAATTGGCACCAATTAACCAATTAAAATATTAGCGTATAATTTTGAGATTCTTTATGTAGATCAGTCTGACAAGCCCTCTTATGCATAATTCTAAAATTGGTTCTGTTAATTAATATTTTCATTTAATTCCATCTTACTGAATGTGAATGGAATCTTGCCCAGAAACAAACAAAAGCACCTTTCTGCGAGAGACTATCGCCCCTCCTTTTAGACAGAAAAGGAACATTCTGATATTTTTAATTCCTAGAAAATATTTGGATTCCTAGGTTCTCAACAAATATAAAATTAGAAGAAATAAATTTGGTCCACTATCTGATAAATGTACATAATTACTTAACTTGCTGAATTCTGAATTAGACACTGGACAGGTAAAAAAATAAACACTAAATAAAAAGGAAAACAAAGAAGGTAACAAATAAAATTAGATAATTATATTCTGATTTAGAAACATTAACTCTACGAGTTTGCGGAAGAGCAATGCCAAATAGCCACAGACTGTTGCCATCAGTGTAGAGCATAGCTTTCACGGAAACAACAAACCATAGTTGATTATCAAAACATGTCAATTTCAGAACATCCCTAGAGTGACCAGAGATTTTGAATTGCCAGATTGGAATGAGCTTAAATAAAATTGTAATATGAGATAAAACATAGTATCAGAAGTGAAGGCTTTATACTGATAAATTGAATGTGTTTTAGACTTAGGCAAAGAAACAACATGATTCCTTCGTCCTTGTGCTGGTTTCCATAATCCAAAAGAAACTGAAACCAGTTTTGTGATTTTATGTATAGTCAAAGGAAAACATTCAAAATTAAATTATAAGGAAACAGTAAAAGGTCTAGATAGATGACTAAGAGAAAAACTTGCATGATAATTATATGAGTGATACTCATTCTGAAATGGAAATTGTCTTCAGAAAAGGGGTTAGCTATTTTACCTATTATCATCTACTGAGTATTTGCATATTACCATTATTTTAACATACCTA
Source organism: Suricata suricatta (assembly GCF_006229205.1). Lineage (NCBI taxonomy): Eukaryota > Metazoa > Chordata > Mammalia > Carnivora > Herpestidae > Suricata > Suricata suricatta. The sequence continues at coordinate 15,302,416 of NC_043700.1, forward strand.
GATTAAGTTCATATTAATGCAGTATGGACATTGAATCACTCTTTCTGCTAAGTGATCATGTGATTTAACTTTGCTTAAAAGCCCTTAACTGTTCTTCATTAATGCCAATTTGTCAGTGTTATTAATTAAAAAGTATATTACTCATGGCATATACTAGGCACTTGATAAATGGTAGCCAAGGTGATATGTAATCAATTACAAATTTTACCAGAAATGTTTTACATAAAGATATTAAAGATAATATCCAGTATCTTAGCAGAATATTTTTTTACACTCTGCAAAACAATGATATGAGAGTAAAATGCTACAGAATCGTACAACACTCCTTCTCAATTCCAAAGAGATAATAGCACATCAGTTAAATCATCAACAAAGTGCTTTTCTATGTGATTTTTGTTGCCATTACCATAACATGTAGAATGTATAAAATTTCTACTATTTTTAGCCTGAGTTATTGTGTATTGTTAATTATAGGAACTTATTTCACAAAAATTGTTAACAAGGATAATATTAAGTAAATAACTTGTTTCTAGAAGATTTGAACTATGAATCCATCTCTTGGATATGCTAAAAAGTGTGATGTAGAGAAAACCGCATGGAAGTAGAGGTTAAGAGATCTGTATTTTATTTTTAACTTGCTACCATCTTACCTTGTGATATTAGACATATATTTTTTTAATTGCTGGGCTCTACTTATTTTGGCTTAAAAATGAGTGAGTTGGACATGGAGATCTCTAAATTTTATTTCACTTCTGTAAGAACCAACCACCTTAAAATCATCTTAGAACTATCTGACCAAAATATCAGAAAAAACATTTGACCAAATTGAATTCCAAGGTAAATTGTTGGGCTCTTTATATGTTCAAATGATACTCTTTCTTCATATGTGAAGGTAACATAATATACAGAATAGAATTGCTTGCTGTATTTGATTGTCTTTATGCTACATGCCTGTCTACAAAACATAGGCCTCTAGAAATGACTACATTCAATAACCTAGAATGCTCTTGATTACTCTATTTTCTTTTTAATTTAATATATAAATATTTTTATTACTTCTCTGTTTTAACATACACTGTGATGCATAATTTAGAATTGCAAACTGAAGCTTTAGGAAGTTGGGTATTTGCTTCTGAGGCTGTGCCTGCAATTCCAGTTGTCACCACTGTGTGTCAGTAGTACTTCCTGGCATAGGAGTCAGTAGTTTTATTTTCTGGTTCCACATTTTATTTTTTACCAAGTTAGGACTTTTCTATGAGGATAAGACATTTATTAAGTGTTTTTGTATGTATTTAGGACCACAGAAAATCTACTGTGTAAAACCAGTTTTATGCATTTAGCTCCCATTTCAACTGCTTCTAAGAATTCCCACACGAGGCTTTTATATAGGTGATGTTTAGCAAAACTGTCACTTTTGCATATGTCATCCAGTAAGTCTGAAATATGCTTTCCAAAAGAATTTCATTTTTCTTTGCAGAGAGAAGGATAAAAAACTTTGATCTGGATTATTTCTTCCTTTCTCATATATTCTTTGGCTAAATAAAATAAAGTTTGACATTGTCTGGCATTATTATTTTTTTTGACCTAGCAAGCAGATTGTCATGAGCGATGGCAAATGCATTTCATCTCATGTGCCAGTTATAAATATCTATTATAGTAGCAGCCTGGATTATAACATTGAGAAGGATTAGTAATGCCTGTCAAGGCTGTTGAGCTGGGAAATCGTGACATGTGTCCCAGTGTTTGTCAGCCCCATTCTTGATATTATCTGATGCTAAAATCCACAATTATATGTAGGAAAATGAAAGAATTAAAATAAATTTTAAGAAAATGTGGGCCATAAACATGTAATTAAGAATCTAAACTTCATTCTGCACCTCCAAGCATGACGATAAAATGCCTCTGCCTAGTATTTTGCAGTCTAATCAAAACAGGTGATTGAAATATGCACTGAGTACTACTTCTGATTTTTTAAAGATCACACTCCAGGACTGGGTTGAACAGTTCAACTGCAAGTTATGGCTGGAATGATTCCTCACCTACACTGCAGAAAGAGCCAACAACTTTGGTATAATTAACGTCTAAGCAACGATACTGCATACAACACACTGAGACGAAGGTGGGTTTTCCAAAATTGCTTAGACCCTATAGTCAACTATTAAAACGTGGATGGTTCAGAATCACAGTAATGGTTCCTAAGAGAGAAATCTGAAAAAGAGAATAATTTGTTTTTACCTCATTGGAAACACCAGAAGAATGATCTTGAACATAGTCCAGAGCCTTTTTAGGAGGCTGGGTGTAGATGCACCACATAAGCAGAAGTGTAGAGATGGAATGGAGGAGAATCAATGGCAGCAAGGAATGGACATGTGGAAAAGGTGACAACAGTTAGAAATTGAGTGCTGACAGCATCACATACACATAAAGAGTGCACGAATGGAGCAAACTGGGGGCGGCCCGGGAGGAAGGGTGCAATGCTCGTAAAGTATTCTCAAGCACTGGGCAAAATGACTAGTGATTTGATTAGTAAATTTATCCACTCAGTTCACCAGATCAAAACGAGCACTCCACTCTCTAGCCACAGAGGAATGCGAGATATATTAAAGGAACATTCAAGGAGCAGGTCGGTAGCATGCTGGTGAGTTTCCATGTGTGGCTGAAAATGATTATAGAAAAATGCTGACAATTTTTGCTCAGAACAGAAATCAGTATGGTCTCTACAAACTGTGTAACCAATAAAAAACAATACATATAGAATAAAGCTAGAGAATTTATATTCCTCTAAAGTAAAAGGCATTTATGTGAATACTTGGATACAAATTAGGAAAAAAATGAGAGAAAACACTTCTCCTGTTAAGTATAGAAATTCTAGGAAAAATCCTTTGGTATATATTCATTTACAGTCACTTTTGATCCAGTTCAATAAGGTAAGGACTCTAACCAAGTGTCCTTTGCATTTTAATGGACAACTTGGATGCTTAAAATGGAAGCATTTTAAGGGATGACTAGAACCACCCAGTATCCAATATATGGTCAGTTTATGAGTATGCAAATCAGCACATGATATGGTAAAAGAAAGATTATACTCCACTCTCTGATCTTCAGTAAAATTCTGTGCAGTGGAATAATTGAAGAGTTTAAAATTCAGTAACACCAGTAATATACAAAACACACTGACACATATCAAATGCACAGCTATTGGCAGACAGAGTTCCCCAGTAAAACTTAATGAAGGAAATTCTTATTTAAAGCTTAGGTTGACCCTTTACCCCAGATATCCAGTTCTCATAAGGTCCACCTTTGGTGGGCTTGGGGACAAGATGGTTCAGTAGCAAAACTAGAAATAATCCCACAGGGGCTGTTTGTCTCTTTCCTTATATTCCCAAGAGTAAGTTAGGTATTTTATAGTGGGAATATACTCACAATATATTATTGTGGGAATTGCCCAGAGTCTTGTTTGTTTGTTGGTAGACCTGGGTTAACTTCCGACTCCACTACTTAACCATCTTCTGCAAATTACTTAACCTCTCTGGTCTCAGGTTTCTTCTTATTAGAGGGGCATCCAGAGGACTCACTGAGGTAATGAGTTCAGAACTCAGCACTCTCCGGTGCTTGGTTGGTCCTCAACAAATGAGAGCTTTAATGATAGTAATTATGATTATAAATGTCACAGTAATTCCTGTGATTGAACTAAACCAAAATGGACTGTAAACAAATAGAAATCTTCTATAAATCTGTAACAGTTGTCTAAATATTCTAGGACAAGAACTGTCTAAGCATTTTGAGTTTGTTTATATAGAAATTAAGCCTAACGCATGATGTGTGGTGAAGAAAAGCTGCATAGGAAGTATCTGAATGTGTTTAGCTATTTGGTACCAAAGTGAGTGTGGGCTAAGCTGTATGGAATTTGCATAAACAGCATACATTTGGCTTTTGTTCTGTAAATGACACCTATCTCTTCTGATAATGGTACGTTTTATAAATCAAACAACATTCCCCTAATTTTCTTATATTAATAGTCTAGCCTCACTTACCGGGCGTCCAAACTCCAGTTCTGAAAAGAATTTATACCAGGGCTCATTTTCTAAATCTATGTCATCTGGATTTATGCGATCAGTCTGGAGCAGATGTGAAGGAAAAGGGAAGGAAAAGGCACACTGAGCTGAGTGAGGGAAACGCCGTGTGGTATGAAAAACACACACGCGCATTCGCACGCAAACATGCACCGACTCTCATCCAACGAATCTCAGCAGGACGAACAAAGGAAGTAAAGTAAAATGAGTAAAATTAGGGTATGAAGATGAGCTTCGATGGCATCACCTAGGCCCCTAGTCACTTCCTCTGTGCACCTCTGTCCTCTCTTTTGAGTTTTCTCCTTGGCTGGATGCATAAACCATGAAAAACTCTGTGAGCGAAAATGAGCACAGACAGCACACCTCAAATAGGCTAAATTTAGCCTTTTAAAGTTAAAATAGACTCAACTAAGTCACCAAGTAGCTCGTCTGGGTGAGTCACTCCACCGCCCCTGCCCTCCTTGATCCCAGCATGGAAGGCTGCAGTCCACAGCCAGCTTGCTTGGGTGCAGGTATAGGGAGAGCCGGGTGGTGAGAGAAGGGCAGAGGCGGGGAGAGAGGTGGGGGGAAGGAGTGAGAGGTGCTGGAGGCTGTTAAGGGTTGATTGGGATGAAGAACCTGGGATCTAGTTGAGAAAGAAAGGGCCAGCAAGGTGGAGGTGGTGGTGAGTAGCTAGGCTCTGATGGTCTTCTTAGCCTCCGGAGGGTGAGGGCCACCCCTGAGCTTCCCGAGGGGCATTAGATAAGGTAAAGAAGGAAGGAGCTCACCCAGATGGGGGAAAGAGCCGGGGTGCGCGGGCTTGGTATGGGGAGCCCGGTCCTGGGCGGAGGGGAGGGGCTACCAGCTACTTCTTCATATGGTGAAACAGAAAGAGGCTTCCGGCCAGGTTCCCTTGGAACAGGTGTCGGAGTTGTTGGGAGAGGGGGCTGTAAGAAAGACGGGTGAAGGAAACACTGATTGATTAGATGGAGGTTCTTGATGGAATGAATAGGACATTGGTTAGCAGGAAGCAACATTTCAGAAAAGTAAGATGTCCCTTGGGAGACCCGGAGACCTCAGGAGTGGTCTGGATCACTGAAAAGATGTGAAGACAAGGAGCCTCCCAGAAAGTAAATAACAATTACGTTTAATGAGCTACCCCAAGCATCACCTTCTGTCTGTCTACCTTGAGCTGGAGAAATGGATTTGGGTGGGGGTGGGTTTTCACAGTACCTTAGTGGGCTAACAGTGGGGAGAGGGTGAGCAAAGGAGTCCCATTCTGGTTTGGTTGACAGTCTATTTTAGAGAAAAAGCCAATTTTTATAACTGACTTGCTCCCATCTGACATTTTCTGAATATTGTATTTAAGATAGAAAAACTAGGAGTGTTCATATTAGCAGTTTGAGAAAATACATACAATTGTTTTAGTAATAGAAAAAACAGACATGGAACATTTACTTTCTCCAACAATATCCTTAACGCTTTTGCATAAAATATGCCTGATCAGACTGATTCAGGCTGGTGATTTCATATTAAATGAAGATGCTTAAAGTATTGCATATGGGTTATTACTTCTTGGATAATTAGCACATGACACTAATAAAACATGGTACAATTTGACAGTAATATTTTAAGTCTGACAAAAAAAATCACTCCAGTTCCCTAAAAGCTATTCACCATGTCTATAAGAGGACATATTCTTTGTAATATTGAGGGCTTTGAGATAGTCCATATTCAAACAAAAGCGATTATTTTGACATTAGCTTGTCGAAGCGTTTTATTGACTTTTTGAATTCCCAATCATTTTGTTAATAATATACAGTCTGTGTGCGACAATCAATTATATCCAAAGTATTTCTAGAGGTTTGCTTTTTATTTCAGTATTTTATAGTAAGAGATTATAGTTGTAGCTACAGACAATGATGGAAAAATTTGAGGCATCATAACAAAAGAGTGAAAGGGCCTAAGTTATCCAAAATTTGCGGTGATCGTGATGATGAAGACTGTGTAGTCACTCTGGGGAATATTTATGGTGGAGTGCTAGGTGATAACAGCCAATATGATCACGAATTTGCACAGTGTTACACTGGTATCACAAAGTCTGTGTCTGGATGGGCACAGGAAGAAAACACACACATACACAAAATAGCCACAGTGGTGTACTGGTGTTGAGATTGTTCTTTTCTTTCTTTTAAAATATTATTTTGCTTTACTATTACAGTGTTGTGGAGATTATCCTATAATTACTATGGGAAATGTTGCAGAAAACTTGATTCAATTTATACTTGATTCAATGGGATAAAAGTACTAATTGAAATTTTGGTATTAGTAAAATACTGTTTTTCTCCAATTATTTAGGTAATAGCTGCAACTTATGAATATTTTATGAAATAGTTCTATTGGAGCAGAGTTTTTGGGTAATGCATATTAGAATTTTCTAGTAGTTTTTGTTATGTGTCTAGAGCCCTAGTACTTCTTCCAGAAGAAAACCAATCTTTGGTTCTTTCAAAGGTCATTGTTTCTAGTATTATATACTTAATAATATTACTAATTCTTATTCTATAATCTCTGCTTTCACTAAAGTATTTTGTTTTGCCTAAGGGAGATAGCAACTTCTTATAGGGGAAACCAAATTGTTTAAGAATATTTTGAACAGCAGAGGGCAGCAAACTTACTAAACAAATAAGTATATTTACCAGTGGTTACAACTTCATTTTGACTTCCACCTTAAGAAACTATTAACAAACAGATACACAAAATCCTGATTTATGGAAACAGATTTCTGATAGAATGTGGAAAAGGGAGAATGTCTACCATCCTGCATCATACCTTAGAGTGAAATGACAATTTTTCATGAATTATGATTTTGTAGGTTAAAATTTTGATTTATAGTCTCATTGGGCAATGATCTAGAACCATGCCAATAGAGACTGGCAGGGAGAATGCCTCAAACAACAGTAATTGGTTATTATATAGAACTTTGGAACTTAATGAAAGGCATATACTTGAGTACAGCCTTGATGGTAAAGAAATACAAATGGCAGACATGAATTTTCTTTTCACTGTGGTTAACCTACTACATCCCTTTAGTTATACAACCATGTCATGTATTACATAGCAATCTCGATCTACCACTAAGGTACATAGAGGCCTCACAAAAGTTAGTGATACATATATAGATGGTCAGCCAGCAGAAATATATATACACAGACACACTCATAATCTCACTAAATCACACGTAACCTGGAATTTCAGGTTCCATACGTAACCTGAAAGTTCCTTTGAGTTTTTGACACCAAAAGGAACACTCAGAAACTCACTGAGAAAGCATGGTTATGCTTTACTCTAATTGGTCATTAAAAACAACAGAAAAGCAGAAATACTGTTGCACATCTTGCTAACCCAGCAAATCTGTGCTTAAAACAAACGTCAGGTACCAATGCAAGAGGAAGTATTTAAGAAAATCTAAAACTATAAATCAGACAAGATTCTTATTTAGGGGCAACCAAATATGAACAGTTTTTAAGGTTTTTATGTTTTCTACAGTTTCAAACCATTTAGTTGCTTTTGAGGTTGTAGAACTCTATGATTCACTGTATTCTCATTGCAGGCATATAATTTCAGTATGTTGTTTCAAATAAAAAGAAGTGCCAGTGTAACTTAGTTCTTCAAAATTTATGCTCATGAGAGTTTAAAGCTTTAATGGAATTCACTACTATGTTTTATATTTATTTTGGTTCCACAATCAATGATATACATAATTGTCAGCTGGGATCATTTTTTATGGCTCAAACCATCAGATGGAACTCCCCAAATTTTTATACTTTAAGCCTTGACAATCTTCGCTAATAAGGAAGTGTAAGTTCACTGAGGGTTTACATTGCATTTCAACTCTGCACAGTGCTTTCAACAATCATTTCTTTCTGCTTTTATCATTATGTGCTGGCTTAGTGATTGTAGAGAAAGGTAATGTCTTCATAGTGTTTTCTATTTCATCATGTGTAGAGAGATCCTGAATAAGTGCTTAATTTAATTTGATTTGGGCTCACCTATAATATATATCCAGTCCAGATGGGATATAAAGTTTTTATCAATATAATCTCAGCAGAGTTTGTATAATGGTCTTATGGAATAAATTGTGATTCAAGTCAGTTAAAGATAAATTCTTGGTAATTGCAAAGTGCTTTTGTAGATCAAATGTTAGACACTTTTAATCAATGTTTTCAAATTTATAGTCAAATGAGTATCTACATGCTTCAAAAAGTTGCACTGACCTTTACTTTCCTGTTAAAAATATCAATGCATATTTCACTGATTCCTAAGGAAGAAAGGGATCCCTTTGGCCAGAGTCTGAGTAAGGACTTTTATTCACATAGTAGTGCTTCTTCTGCCCACTTTGCACTCCGGGGAGTCATGGAATTAGTGAACCACTGTCACTAATAGCAGTGTGGCAGATCTGTTGTGTGTGCTGTGATGGAGACCCGCTGTGCCTTTTGTCACTAGGAGTGCATAGACTTCATAGAGAAGCAACAAAACAGGGATTCTGTCTCGCCAATTTTACCCACTAACTGCAAGGGTAAAACATATATCCATTCATGCACTTACTAGTTCGATGCCTATTTGCTAACCATCATGTGTGCCAGGTGCTCGGTGGGCTAGGTGCTGGGGATACAACGGGTACCCTAGAGATGGTCCTGCCTTCAAGGTGCTTAACATCTAGTGAGGGACACAGACAAGTAAACAGGCCATTACAATTCAGTGTGTGAGGAGGAAATGTGTGCTACCGGCACATAGTAGGGAAGCTTTACACTCAGGGTGGAGGAGTCAGTGATGATGCCCTGGGATAAGGCCACAGGGGAGATTCTCCAGTGAAGAGAGAGGTGATGGAGAAAGCCTTCCTGGCAGAGGGGAAGCCTGTGCAGAAGGGAGGAAGGCAGGAATCAAAGGCTGTCTGGATAGCTGGAACATGGAGAGTTGGCAGGAAGGGCAGGAAGAGATATGAGGCCGAAAAGGTCAGCAGGGGGCCAGATCACAGGTTTTTTTGGAAATTACATTAAGAAATTTGAATTTTGCTTTAAGGATACGTGAGAGCCAGGAGAAAGTTTTGAACAGGAAATTTTATAAAGTTTCATAAAGATTGCCCTAACTGTGGGGCACTTGGGTGTCTCAATGGGTGAGCTTCCGACTTCAGCTCCGGTCATGATCTCACACCTTGCGGGTTTGAGCCCCGCCTAGGGCTCTGTGCTGACAGCTGAGAGCCTGGAGCCTGCTTCGGGGTTCTGTGTCTCCCTCTCTCTCTCTCTCTGCCCTCCCCCACTTATGTGTGCCTGTTCAGTCTCTCTCTCTCTCAGAAATAAATAAACAAACTTAAAAAGAAAGAAAGAAAGAAAGAAAGAAAGAAAGAAAGAAAGAAAGAAAGAAAGAAAGAAGGAAAGAAAGAAAGAAAAACAGTGCCCTAGCTGTGGTGTGAAGACTGGATTGGATAATTAGGGAGAATAACTGGGTGGCTGTCATTATAATCCAGGCAATGGGTACATTGTGGACCAGAAGAAGGGATAAATCCACAGCATTTGTCCTACTAGTAGGACTTCGAGATCTTTGGGGGAGAAGGGAATCCAGGGTAACACTTGAGAAGATTGGGCAGAAGAAAGGGCAACAGAAAATTACCAAGAGGTTGTGTATAATTTACAAAAATTAAGGAAAAGAACAATGGAATGCTCACACACCATCTTGGGGTAAAAAGGCATGGGAGCGCATTCCATAGAAATCCTGAAGTTTTGTCTGTTTTCTGTTATATCACTCTCATTTAGCAAATCTGCTCTTCATCCTCTATATCTTGTGGGTATCTTTAGATACTCAGAATTGTATGAAACTACATCAGTATGTAGCCAGTCTCTGAGATACCACTATACACTTACCCTTATGGATTTTTTTCTGATTTAGAGAGGCAATGAGAATGAATTTCAGGATTGATGAAAAGAAAAAAAAGGATAATAGCCTGGTCCTAGAATTAAAAAGCCTGGCCAAAATGATATAAATGACTAGCCCAAATCCTTTTTGCATAATGTTGGCCCCCAGCAAAATTGTTTAGGAGGAATAAAAATGTTGGTTCTTTCTGTTTCTCCATAAGGTACATCCATTTGCATTTCCTTCAGTTCCTTCTGCATCTTTTTTTCCTGTGGCTGCAAAGCCCTATCTGTACCCAAAGCTCCATCAATACAAATGCTCCCAGAACTTTCTATTCTTCTTAAAATACAAGTCTAACTCTGCATACCCATTAAACGAAAGACTCAAAGTTCCTCAAGGTAGAGTCTGTGGCTTGTTCACTACTATGTCCCTAGTACTTAATACGATGTCTAGCACATCGCTGGTGCTCAATAAATGTTGAATGAGTCAATAATAGAAATATTCTAGCGAGGAAGCTTCTAAAATCAATCCTGTTCCCTGAAACCACAGCAACTAAAGTGTTCCAATATAATCGCAACATTCTTATAAATTCTTAGAGTAATCATCAGTGAGCATTTTGTTATTAACATTTAAATCTGAGTCTCATTATTTTGCATAGTTTTTTTTGCAATCCTCAATTTTATGCAATGGTAACATCATGGTTCACTCAATCCTCATCCTAGAAATTTCACTGTATCCTGATATTCAGCCATATAACCTAGTAAATGTGTTACAAGTTTGCACTAAGCCTACAAACCAATGATGTTCCTTTTTTTTCTTTCAGTTTTTTTTGGCGAAGTTGTTACCCTAAAAGATATGAGTTATTTGAAGAAAGGCAAAGATGGCTTAGTATGAATTATGTGATTATAAGGTTTTTGAATGTATTTCTCAAGAACATAACCATAACTACAGGGTTTCAAAAACTAAATGCAGGACACTCATGTTGGGTGTGGTAAGGCAAAGGTTTCCAATCAAATTCCAGGGCTGGCCTTGCATTATATATAATAATGTGTTTTCTTGGATACTCTTAATGGAGTAAACAAAGAAAACTCTTTTTCCTGTTCACTGACACCACCCCAGATTCTTCTAAGACAAAGAGGAGAGTAAATTGCAAATGGATCTCTAGAAGCAGGTTTTGATAGGAATGCAAAAGGAATAATAGTTTCAAAGAGATCCTGAGGACACCTATCTAGGTGGGAAAGCAAAGGACTCAGAAAGGAGGATGGGGGGGAAATAAAAACCAAGAGGGCCAAGGAATGACCTGTTTGTTAAATTGAACTTTGAAGAGGCAAGTGGTTATTTTCAAGTTCATGTATCTTTTTGTTCACATTAAATAACTAGCAAAATTTCTGCAAAGTTAAATATAATCTTGATCCATTAGATTGACAATCAGGAAGCTTGAGGCTTGGTAACCTGAGAGAGATTTAATAAGAATCAATTAAAACAACTTGTTTAAAAAAAAAGGCATTTGGGAAATTTCCCCTTAATCCAAAGAAATATTAAGCAACCAGTATGGAAGCCAAGGGATGGAACTGTGTGGGTTCATTTGTGTCAGAAGACTAATGAATGATTTTTCTCATTAGCGATGGAGACTAGCAATTAAGACTAGTAAGACTAGTAATTACTTAGGAATTTTTTAAAAATTAAGTTCAGGGCCATGATTAGGTCCAGCTATAGTTATATGCAAATAGATCCCATATTTGGTTGGTAAGGGGCAATAAATTAGAGTGTATCTTCAATTCTCAGACAATATGCATGAATGGTAATACAAAATAAACTTGACTTCTAAATAATGCCAAATACATAAATGACATTTGAGACAAAAATTGCTAAACAATACAAAATTCAGGTTTACTTGGGAACCCAGAAGCCTAAAGAACTGGCATTCTGTTGAATGACAAGTGCTTACTGGTCTTTCGTGTTGCAGAATTGATGACTTCCCAGGTTCATATTCAAAAATACTCCTTGGCTCAGAACGAAATTTTCTTGTGTCCACTTTTCTGTCCGGAGGATCCCAGTCATGCCTAGAAATTAAACAACAAATTACATATAAAATAATTCTCTATGCTTAAAGCTGCCCTATCTTGCTATCTGTTTACAAAATTAATTTTAGTATTGAGTTTTAAGAAATATCTGAGGATAAAAAGTTAGTCTGCATAACATACTCCATTTACATGTTGTTTTACATAAATGATTTAAAAAAGCCATTTCTTTTCTTTCATGTTCTATTTTCCTCTATTTTTTCCCCATAAACTATCCTGCTGATTCCGTAATCCACACGAGGGGTTTACAGACATGCATGCTGCCAGTGATCTGCCTGGAAACCCTTGGGATCATGTGCAAATAACAGCTGTGTATATTTGTGTTTAGAATAGGTGGCGGTTATGCTCCATCGAGTTACGGGAGTTTTGCACCACTCTGTGACCTGGCATCCTTGATCCAAAGTGACAAGGAGTAATGCACACGCCATGTTTCATCTTGTTTAGCCTGAAAATGGCATCCCAGTTTGTCTGTGAAAAGTACAAAAGTGCCCATTGGATCGTCATCCATAGGAGCAAGCTGTGTGGCAGGGCAGAGCTTCCTTTGGCCTTGCCCTTGAAAGACCGGAGTGAGACCGCCGTCCTATTGCATAAGGCACCTTGGAAGCAGCTCTTTTTCCTGAACTAATATCCTTCAAAAGGCAGTCAACAAGGGACTTTGAAAGTAAAGCTTTTCTAGGTAGCCAGGGCTAAAGAAGGCTTCCTTTGTGAGGATCTTTTTTCTGCAAGAAGAACTTTCTGACTATAGATGGGAAAATTCTGACCCATGGAATGAGATTACATTCTCGCTGTGAAGCATGTTGGAAATAGAACTGCTCTAAGAGGCAGGAGAATTAGGGACAAGTCCTGGCTCACCAGTAACTGATGAATGATATTAACAGATGTATTTTGAGTATCACACGAGATAATGTATGTGAAAGATATCTAGAAATTTTTAAGAGATTATCGTATTTCTTAATGAGAAATTTATTTCTACTAAACACAGAGCATATATTACATTTAAATTTGAGTTAATTTTGGTTCTTTTTTAATAGCAGAGATATGATTTTGTGTCTAGACAATTCCATCTCACATTTAAGACATCATACTTACAAACCTATAGTTTGTCATCAGGAGATTGGCATTAAAGTGAGGATCATCATACATGATGTGTATCTATTTTCATGGCATCTCATATCTGATTTGATCATCAGTTACTCTTAGTGGTACAGTGGGGCATTGAATATAATATTCATGGGATATATATGATAAATGGGTGCTTAATAATTAGTACTGATGCTGAATAATTCTTATGTTCTTGTTAGTTGCTAGTATCACAGGGGCTACGGATTTAATCAGAGCTAAGTTTGAATCCTGGCTTGGACATACTAGCTCTATGAGCTGAGTAATTTAGTTTTCTAAAACAGTTGATTTCTCTCTAAAATGGGTTTAAAATAGAACATGCCTCATTGGGTCATTCTCAGATTTACATGATATAATCCAGGAAAAGGACTTAGCATAGTGCTTGGCTTATAGTGAGCTCTCAATAAAGGTTAGCTATAAGTAGGATTATTAGTCATAATCCTAATTTAAAAATTGCACAGTAACAGTATGTTTATAAATTCTTATTTGTGTGTGAATAGTTTCTATAAAAACATTTCAGTGGGGAAATAAAAATTAGTATCATCTTGAAAAGCTGGTAGAAATGAGTCACAGATAGACACTTACTAATGCCTTATTTATTATTTATGAATAATTTTGCCTGCTTTCAAAGAGAGACTTTTGTGTACAAGAGGGGAAATTTTAAATCATTAATAGATTTGAAATAACATTTCAAATTTGAAGAAAATGAAAATTAACCGCATAGTCTCTGACATGCTATGTCAAAGAAAGTACATGTCAGTTATTTCTATGATCTGTCTTCTGATATGCATTTATTAATCAAAAAGTAGAGATTGTGCGCATGTTTTTTTTTTGTTTGTTTTTTGTTTTAATTTTTTAATGTTTGCTTTGTTTTTTGAGAAAGAGAAAGAGACAAAGTGTCAGCAGGGGATGGGCAGAGAGGAGACAGAATCCGAAGCAGGCCCCAGGCTCTGAGCTGTCAGCACAGAGCCCGACATGGGGCTCCAGCTCACCAACTGGGAGATCATGACCTGAGCTGAAGTTGGTCACTTAGCTGACTGAGCCATCCAGGCAGGAGCCCTGAGACTGTGCTCATGTGATTATGATATTATGAGCTAAGATTGTGAAAGTATTTGCTACAATCTCAATAGGTGATTATGATATTATGAGCCAAGATTGTGAAAATGTTTGGGGCGCCTGGGTGGCTCAGTTCGTTAAGCATCTGACTTTGGCTTAGGTCATGATCTCACAGCTTGTGAATTCAAGTTCCACATCAGGTTCTGTTCTGATAGCTCAAAGCCTGGAGCCTGTTTTGGATTCTGTGTCTCCCTCTCTCTCTGCCCCTCTTCTGCTTGCACTCTGTCTCTCTCTCAAAAATAAATAAACATTAAAAAAGACAGATCATGAAAGTGTTTGCCACAATCCCAATAAAGGAGGCCAACATGGCACATGTGTTGACTAATAAGGTTGTAAGTATAGTGTCTTGCTAAGGTAAGCACTGATTCTTCTACTGAATGCCAAACAGGCTTACTTTTATCCTAAACTAAATATAGGCCACTTTTGGGGAAAATGCCTTACTTTTCTGTCGAAGATCGATCTCTTGGCCGAAGTGGTGGAATTGGAGGAGGAACATGTGGGGGAGGGATGGGGGAGGAAGCGTCCTTAAAGACATCGGTGCCGTTGTCCGAGTGGCTTTTGGAGAGGGGTCGATAGGTCTGGGTCTTTGCAGCAGGATGTGACTGAGCACTGTAGGGTGAGTTGTACAGGCCTATCATGAAACACAACACAACACAACAAACAGAAGCAGATAACATTTTAAAAGTGCATGAAATTATTTATACCCCATAAAATATCCAGTGATTTTACCAAATTTTTACCAGTGATCATATTCATAATGCATGCATTGGGTGGAATGTTCTTAACTGATTTATTAATATTGTCAATTTATCAATCATTAATATATTAATTTATTAGCAATGTATTCTGTACACAATCATTGATTGCAGTAAGTCTTCAACCGTCATTTTTAAATTAGTAAAATTCAGACTGGTTTTAGGACTAAACCTACAGGGACTCAGTAAATTTTCTCCTGGATAATATAAACTAATAACATAGTTAAGCTTTCAGGGGAAGATCAAAAATGGTTCATAGAGCTGTTTCCAAATATCTTCTATTACTTTGAAAGCTCCAATTTGCCTATGATAATTGACATGTTAATTGCAATCAAACAGGATATATTTAAAAATTTTTTTATTTTAGTTATTTTTTTTTTAGAAAGTGTACCTGAACAGGGGAGAGGGGAAGAAGAATAGAGAGAAAGAGAATCCTAAGCAGGCTGCACAATGTCCAGCCCGAAGCCCAGTGTGAGGCTTGACACGGGACTCTATCCCTTGACCCTGGGATCATGACCTGAACCGAAATCAAGAGTCAAGATGCTCGATGGACTGAGCCAGCCGGGTGCCCCAATCAAACAAAATATTGAGCAAGTTGTGAATGTGCTGTGCAATGCTTAAGGACACAAAATCCTCAGCAAGCTTGCTGTTTATCTGAGAAAACGAGACACGAATGGAATTGTGATTGAAAATAATTGGTAACCTGATAAAGGCCGGATGAGGAAAATGTGCTCAAGGAATGAAAGGTTTTAGAAGATGGTGGATTGGTTAGAGAAAATTTTGTGGACCAGATGGCACTAGGATGAGCCCTGGAGAACTGGTTTCGGGGGGTCGGGGAAGAGGGACGCAGAGATGACTTAGGTTAAAAAAAAAAAAAAAGACCCAAGACATAGCAGAGTGGGATGCAGGGTTTGTAGAGAGGCAAGAGGCTAATTGCTCTGTCTACCAGTTACATGGCAAAACTATTTCAAAAGGGCTCCAGAAGGTTGTATGTAACTATTACTGCTCAATTTATTAATTACTTACGGCTACAGAATTTCAGTAGTAAAAATAGTCATAAAAATTCTGAATTTCCTGCCACCTCAGACTTTTGAGTTAGGTCAATTTTCACTCAGCTGCCTCTCCTGAGGGTCCGTACAAATTGTCATCACAAATGGAGAGACGGTGTCTACACGTACTGCTTTGCCTGGGTTCTAGGGTCAGATTTTACAGCTTGTTAAAAACAAGAGGCCCAAAATGGAGTCGCTTATGCTAAGCAACCCCATCACCCAATGGAGACCTAAGTACAGTACTTAAAAAGTACATTTCTGGTGCTCCTAGAAATGGAATCTTAAACCAGACAATCAGGCATCGCCTGACCAGCACAAGTGAGGCCGTCTCATTCACAGACCCCTGCCGTCCCCTTGAAAGAAAAGTAACCTTGTAATAACCTCCGCACTTTTTTTTTTTCCTACTGTAACTTCCATGTTTGGCTCCCTCTTGCCTATAAAAGTCTTTCATTTTGTACAGTCCCCTGGAGCTTCTCTCTCTCAGCTAGGTTGGATGAGGACAGATTCGTGAATTATGAAATAAAGCCAATACGATCTTTAAAATTTACTTGGCTGAATTTTGTTTTAGAACAAGCGAAACACAGGAGGTGAGTTTGGAGTACCTGTGGCTTGGGATCAGAGTTGAGGGAAAGATTTTACCGGGCTTCCTGCTGTCACCTGGAAGGGTGAGGCCCTAAATATCAGAGGTCTTGCTGCTTGCTAAGCTCGCTCTGCCCATTTTTTTCTTCTCTGTTTGTCTTTGGAGACTAGTAGCTGACACTTAAAGCGCCTGAGTGCTGGCCTTCAGGCAGCAAGGTGGGGAGAATCTTATGTACTTGCGAGGCCAGGCTGGCCCGGGGACCCCTACAAGGGTGCAGGTGAACCGCCTGAGCCTCAGAGGCTGCCCTCAAGAAAGGACACACAGACACCACTCTCCAGTCCCCAGCCTGGGGCTGAGCCTGGACAGGAGGCCCTACGTGGGATCCCCTAATGTGACGTTTAGGAGAAAGGGCAGCATTTTGTAGGGGTCCCTCACTCTCTCCAGCCCTGCAACCATTTCACCAGATACCAATGCCCTCTACTACAAGTAGAAACAGCCAGAATTGAACTCATGCCATTATGACTGTTGGCAACTCTGAGTCAGAAAAGTGCCCCAGCAGAGTGGGATTTTTAAAAATCCTTCAATGAATGGTTGCATTTTTGGGGCAAAAGCATGGACAAAGTCACAAAATACTTTTGCCTGACTCGTTTTTTTGTGAAGTGTATCTGACAGATCTTACGCAATTGGGATCGCTCTCTCTGCTGATAAAAAGAGATCTTTATCTTATTTTGTACCCCAGTTACAGTGTGTTCTTTCAAGCTGTCCTTCATACTTTGGTTAAACATTCCTGAAGCTGCAAATCAATGGACAGTGTGAGAATGAGTGAGATAAAACAGTATTAGTTCTCATTTCCATGAGAAAAGATTGATCCTTGTGTTATGCATGCTTTGAGAAAAGGAAAAAAAAAGCATCCTCTTAATTGTCTAAATGGAAAACATGCGCCCAAACAGTGGTGAAACCGTGAGTGGAAACCAAGCATTGCCGAGCGAGCATACCGTATTCATTGCAAGCAAGGAGCCCCGTCCTACCTGCATTATATGTGTAAGGAGTATTATACATGTCTGTGTCATCATCTAGAAAATGAAACATAAATATCATGGTAATACACATTCGGTCACCGTATCAAAACAAGACAGTAGAACCTCAGAGACACAGAAACAATTTGCTGGAAAACCAGTGTCTTTTGCCTGGTGCTAACACCAGTTTTTCAAATTTTCTAATACTGTTCCTGGGCTTCTGCGTTTGACCTCGTGGTCTGTATGTAACATTTTTGCTCTGCGGCCCTCTCCCCAGCAGCCAGGATCAGAGCCTTTTCCTCACTTCCTGGGCCAGCCTTCTCATCTGAATCATGAATTTCCTCCAGAAGTGCTTTCAAGATCTTTCCTCAAGCTAACGAGACCTACCTCTGCTCTCTCCTGATGAGCAGCTGACGTGTGTGGCTAGAGGAACAATGGGTCTGTGTAAGCACAACAGGCCAGACCCCACACCGCTCCAGACAGAGGCTGGGGAGGGAGGAAGGGACCAGAGCACCTGGCACCCCACAAGGGTCACCTAAGAAGAGGCTTCTTGGCAGCTCAGGGGTGAAGCAGGAGTATAGGTATCTGTGACTTGAGGATGATAGAAGGAAGACAGGAGGAATGTTGAAAAGAGGGACCTCCATGAAGTTGCTAGGGTCTTAACGGTTTGTGTGATCCAGGACTATATGGAAGGATACACATGTACTCTCCTTGGGCCGGGAGGGTCCGATCAGAAAACAGAACAGCACACCTACCCGGCTTGTGTACCATGTGGATCTGCTTGAACATGGTCTTGTACCAGTCCTTCGGTCTGTCAACTGTCTGTAAAACAGAATGTCCCGTAGTTACAAAACTGGTTCCGAGTAACATTGCTCTTCAGCGTTTTTCTTTCTACGTTTTATCTTTTCTGATCGATTTCTGTCTGTGATTAAAAAAAGAACCTATTTCATGATGACAATACTAGTGACTTACCTAGTTATGCATGCAGTTTGTAAATGTTACCCATGGTTGGAGTTTAGGCTGAATTGGAACATTATATACTACGGTTTTAATTTTCCCAAATCATACGTGTGCCCAGCATTAGATAGTTGATATTTGTGCAAATACATTTATGTAAAAATCACTGGATAAAAGTTGTAGTGTTGTAATACTTTGATTAACTCCTTTTGGTGCTAATTATTATCCTTAACATTCTCATGAGTGTTCTCTTCAAAACATTATTTTTAGAATTAAATAGTGAATGTTTTTGACTGTATTCCAATCAGCTTAGACTTAGAGAAATAAAAATATGATATTTACTAGGTCGAGTTACTAAAACCCCGAATGTAATACTGTCAGTCAGGGTCCTGCAGCTAATCTAAAAATATGGAGATGCTGTTTAAAAAATTTTTTTAACATGATAATAAAATGTATGCAGCATTTGCCTTGCTAAATTATAAATTTCTTGAATTTTAAAATTTAAATCTTTAAATTTCTATGAATTTGTTGAGTAGAAGCTCCTTCCACATAGTTGGGTTTGGACACAATAGAAACTGGGTTGTAGTGGAAAGAAGAAATTAACATCAACTCAACCTAGATTCAGATCTTGCTTCCTTTAATTATTGTTTTGTACTTCTTAGCAATAGGAATTTGGGCCATTAAGGAAAGCCTTCAGAGCCTTAGTGTGTCCTTCCTAAGATGAAGTAATCATACCTACATCATAGGATTGTAATGGAAATAGAATGAAACCACGCATACTGAGCCTAGAACAATGCCTGGTACATAAGAAATGCTCAATAAATAATAACAGTCAGCAGGGAGCATAACATATTTATAGAATAAAATAATGAATGAACCCAGATTATTGGATGGAATTCTACATGATTACATACCTGTGAAAGTAGACCTATTCTTTTATAATCACAATTAAAAATTTTGCTTGGCAAGGTCTTTATCTCAACAATTCCAGAAATACTCCAGCAAGAAACCCAATCATTCTGTATACAGTAGAAAATACACCAGATTTTCCAAAACCATTCTCTTGATATAAAATATTCTGTTAGGACTGCCACACAAATATTCTTGTACTTTTTAGATTGAGCATTCATTTAGATTTTATATCCTATTCCGCCCCCCCAGAAATGTGGTAATTGTATTTTTCATCTGGAAATTGAGGGTTTTGTGCCATATCTAAATTTATTTTGGTCTCTAAGACTATATGGTTCTGATAATCACCACAAACATAGTTTAAGAGCTACGTGACTTTGCTCTGAATCACCTCTTATTCACTGTAGGCTCCTTCTCCATCGGAAAAGCTTTGAGGAGATTGTTAATTGACCTTATTTTCAAATGACAGGAGCCGGTGAAGGTGAGCAGTGGTGAAGCAGGAGTTTAGTTATTATTGGCTGATTTCAATAAAGTAGCTGAACATGTATCTACATTTTCATAAAAGATCACTTTCTCTTTCGATACACTTTGTTTCCTATATGTCTTCAGCAATAAAATATAAGATGTAAGTCTGTGCAAACATGTTTCTCAGCCATACCTGGACACAACCAATAGCAACAAGGAAACCTAAATAAGTGAGTTATAGCCCTGTATATGGCAATGTATCTTGACAGACAGGCTTTTTTTTTTTTTTTCCTTCACTGGCTGGAGGGCACATATCAGGCAGGAGCTCAGTTTTGCCATCTGCTAGCTTTATATGGTGAGCACAGAGATGCCAGGAAGTACTCAGTGTTGGCAAAGAGGAATATGAAACTGGTATAAGGCAACACTAAAACTCTCTGTCCCTTTCTAAAAGAAGCACTCTGGGCATTTAAAGTTTCTTTTATAAATGGCATCATGGACATGTTATATCTAATATTGAGATTAAGTAAATAGAAGTCTACTCAAGTTTAAGGAAGTTTGCTTTGTATGTGTTCTTCAAGATTATTTTGTATGGACAGTAACTACTAGCAATTCACGATTCAATTGTCTTCTATAATCTTGGCAGAATTCACCTGAATTTTACTTTTCTACAGTTCACAAAGTATCAGAACTCTACCTTGGTATATCAAGCAGAGATTTCCAAAAAGGGAAAAGACACATATTTTCTACACACAAGTATACAGTGATTCTATTCTATTTTTGCCCCTTTTCAGCTTTGAAAATGCTCGAACGGTGTTATATTTGAACTAGAAAAAAAAGAGTCTTGTATTTCACTTAACTAGCTGGCTTTAATTAGACAGCCTCCTGGGATTTGAACCCTAGCGATTTTTGTTGTTGTTAAGAATGGCAGTAAAAGGCTAACCCAGACGTCCCAGGTCACATGAGAGAGGGCAGACTGGGGAGCCTTCATTCAAATAACTCAAAGGTACATTTGTTGACTTTTGGCTTTCTAGAGTTTCTAGTTTACAAAATTCTGTTTCCTTGGTATAGGCTGGTTGTCTAAAATGAGACTATAACATGATACACTGAGACAGTGCTGCCTTTGGTGGATACACTGAGCAGAAAGTCCATGTAAAGCAATTTGAGTCTGATCATCATTACTTTCCACACGGATGAGAAAGAAAAACAACCGTGGAGATTCTTGGCCTGCTGTGGCTCAGAGATGGCCTGACTCAACATTTATAAACACAGCTATACTTGGGGATGTGCTTGGCGAGGCTGAAAAATAGGGAACAAGTAAGAGTCTTCGCAGACCTGTACCTTCTTCGTAAAGTTTTAGAAGTCTAAATAAGAGCACAACTGTGCATAAAAATTATGGCTCCTTATAAGGAACTTCTGGGTTGCTTATATTTTATTTCCTATTTTATAGAAGAGAAACCAACATTGAGTGTTTGTATATATACACTTGCATAAGCATATCTAAACATGCTTTTGATTTGCAAGTAGATAGACCATTAGAATTTTAATATGACTTGATTTTCACTAACCATTTACAATGTCTGATATTTTTACTTTTGAAAACTAAGAAGCAAGTCTTTGCTGTTTAAGAAAATTATGTCAAATGGATAAAAAGATTGGTCCAGCTTTTTGTGTTGTTTCTTATCTATTATTTATCATGTTAAAAACACACCCAGAGGCCTTAGACACAATCCTTTCAGACAGAATCTATAACGAGTTAGAGTCAGGAATCTCCTAATTTGTGTAAATACTATGACTTGAGGATCAGTTAAACAAAACCGATGACACCATACCTGTCTGAGACTGCATCCCTACACTATTTGCAAAAAAGATTCCCGTTAAACCATTTTGAGTCAGAAATCTTCAAAGGAAAACAAATGACAAAACACTGTCACCAGAAGCATGCAGTTGTCACAAGACCCTTAGTCACAATCCCTGAACTTTCTCTGTTACTTAACTATGACAATCATCTGTCCCAACATAGATTGTTAGAACTTGATAATTAGTCACATTCAGTGTTCCCAGAATCTAGCACGCCTCCAACCCCAGCAACTGCTGTACAGATTGACTCTCTGGCTTGTGATTCCGATACAGATGCTTGGAATAATCAATTCTTAACCCTCTCTCAGAACCCACAATCCCCATATATGAGAAATGCAATCTTACCACTGCTTTTTTTTTTCTGATCTCTTTCCCAGTCCTTTCCTCTATCTGCTATTGTCTTTTCCCGCCCCCACCTCCCCAGCGTTTGCATTCCAGGGGAGCAGCTCTTGGCAACACCCCCGCCAGGTATGCAGGAGTCTGCAGCCTGCGCCCTCTTCTTGCACAGCCCCCCAGTTCACCTGCAGACGTGCTGCTGCCCTCATCCTGGCTCCCAGAGTCTTCCTTCTGCCGGCTAGCACAAACCTCCTCTGCAAGTAGACTGGCCAGCGCACAGCTGCCTGCCCGGGCTCTCAGTAGCTGCTTCTGCTGCTGCTGAGCTTTGCCAGAAGGGGCTGCCCTGACACACTGAGCAATGCTTTGGCAGAGTTTAAAGCCAAAAAAAAAAAAAAAAAAAAAAAAAAAATCAAACACTTTCACTTAATATCCCGGAGGGCTCACAGCAGGCACAGCTGAAGAGGGACACTGAAATGTGTATTTTTTCTTCACAGTTTTTTTCCTTTCCATGACATTAACTCCCTTTGCTGCAATCATCTCCCCGCCCAGCTGCCGGTTCACAGCTCCCAATTCCCTGATGGTAACTAACACACATCAATTTCAAGAAACAAATCCCCGGTTTATTATTGCAATGCAGCCAAAGAATTCACCTTGTCTTGTTCCTTCTCCGTTCTCTCTATTGCCCTAACGCTCCCAGGAAAAGGTAAACCAAAACAAGATACACCTTTATTGTTCAACCAAACTCATGATCTTCGTGATTGTCAATTAAAATGCAGAAACATTCTGTGCTTAGCTTCAATCCGCAGTTCTCTTCCTCTTTCTCTGCCACATACAACACAATATTCACGAGAACTCAGATGGCATACCGGGCAATCCTCATTATATAAGACCATAGGAATGCACAAAGCCGTTGACAATCCAGTCTTTGTAGAGCCTGGGCGCAGCCCTGCCGCCGCCACACTGGCATTTCCTACCGTTCTAATTGCGGTGGGGATTCCGGATTCATCCACCGGCCCGATCCCTGGGTAGTGCGGGGCTTTGATGACCGTCACTCTCTTCTCTTCCTCAGAGGATCTGTACAGTGGGATGGAGCTGCCCATGGTGCCGTCCAGAGACTGTGCGTGCTGGGGATAGGTCTCTGTGGAATCTGCCCAGGAAATTTGGTGAAATATAATGTATTTGATGCACACGGTTTCATAAACTGACCATGCCTCTTGTGTATTTATGCCAACTGCAACATAGAATCTATTTCCATCGCTCTTTTAACCCATTTACCTTACATCTGAGTCACTCATTGTTAATGTGTAGGTATATACCCAACAGAACAGTAACAACAAGATTCTCGTCATTGTCTGGAGAAGGGTGAGGGGAAGGATAGTACTTGTTGAAGGACCGTGTGGCCGTGCGGCAGCCACTGTGCTAAGACAGTATTTTACATGTGTCACCTCACCTTACCCTTCTGGTATGTTGATGGGGAGCCCCATTTAATTAATTTGTTTTTATCTATTTGTTATTAATTTTTAAATGTTTATTTGTTTATTTTGAGAGAGAGAGAGATTTTTAGAACATGAGCAGGGGAGGGGCAGAGAGAGAGAGGGAGAGAGAGAATCCAGCTCTGTCATTGCAGAGCCTGACTCAGGGCTCAAATTCACAAACTGTGAGGTCAGGACCCAAGTTGAGGTGAAGAGTTGGACATTTAACCAACCCAGTCACCCAGGTGTCCCATGGGCGGAATCTGTTTTCTAGATGAGGAGGCAGAAACTGAGACATTAATATTATCTTTGTGAAGTTGCTGGGTACGATTATTTAAAGGTACTGAAATGTCCTCTTAGAATAAAAGATAGGACTGTTGAGTCGACAGCAGCAACTTCACATAAATAAAGTGAAAACAAAAGTCACATTAAGAAAATCTTCACATCCAAACACATACTTAGACGATGTGAAGACTTACAGGTTAAATAGATGATTTTAAATTATTAGTACTGATTTTATTTAAGTAGCCATGATGGCCAAATATCTTTGCTGTTACTTTGAAGTATAAAACCCACGACTTGCCCCTTGAGTATAAAAATTGCCCTGAGCATATAAATTAGATGAGATTGATCATGTTCCTATCTTCACGCCATCTCTAGTAACTTTCAGTATACTTTCATGAAAAACAGAGAGGACGCATGTGTACTACATATTCTACTTATTCTTGGTTCACAGACACTTATGAAGATCAACAGTATTACCATTCATTATGACTTTCTGCTCATTTACAATAAATTTCAAAATTTTGGTGAGCAAGAATCATTCTTTGCCATAGGTTGTCTCATCTGGCACTCAGAAAGGTCTCTTTTCATGTGGCTATGGAAAACCTCTAAATGCTACCTCAGGGTAGCATTACTTGATTACGTACGTATCTATATATGTATGAACATATATGTAATCTACCTGTCACAAAAGATATGACTGGATTTCTTATTTGTTTATTTTTTATTTGAGAGAGAAAATGCAAGCAGGGGAGAGGAACAGAGGGAGAACCTTAATTTTTTCTGAGAGAGAGAGAAAGTGCACATGTGTACACAAGTGAGGGAGGAACAGAGGGAGAGCCTGATGGGGGCTCCATCCTACGACCCTGGGATCATGACCTGAGCCAAAACCAAGAGCTGGTCTCAACTGACTGAGCCAGCCAGGCGCCCCATGTATGACTGTATTTCTGTAAGAAATTTATATAAAAGTTCATAAGCAAGATTTTAAAATATTTAACTCAACATTATAAAGATAACTACAGATAGGATTCCTGTAAGCTAAAATCTATGACACCTATAACTGCTATCATTATTATTATGGTTATATTCAATTTAGTTTGACACAGGAAAGCATTTTTGATACATGGCTGATGAAGAATGAATAAGGGTAGGAATGAAATGGCTTCATGTACCATCGTACAGAAAAACGGTATCTTTTCCAAGCAACTCCAAATGTGATATTTGACTCTGATTTCCCATTTAGGTCCAAGAAGCATCTGAGTCAGGAACTATAATGGTGGTATTTCTATTAAACAACAAATTATTTTTGAGCATCTCCTATGTGCAAAGTCCCAGCCTAAGCAAACAGTATTAACTCTGTCTTCACATCTGGTTCGTAAGAGTCAATGAATTTATAGTTTATATAAGTTAGCCTTTTATTGTATTTTTCTTTTATAGGTCCACTAACTCTCATTTTTGTAGTCTTTTGTCCTCAGCTTAATATAAAGTTTCTCGAAGGAAGGTTTCTCAGAATCTATCTCAGCACTGGCTGATTGGAATTTTCTATAGAGAATTTCTTTCCATGTAGTATGGCTTATCTGTAAGTCTACCCATTGATATGTTCTAATATGAAAGCCTGTCCACATTCAAGTATTTTTCTTCTTGGGGTGGGAGGGACAAAACTGTGTGTATTAATACAGGTAATGAGGAGAAAGGGTCTGATTTTGATAATAATTGTAAATGTTACGGCTAGAATAACTTGTAGTTTTAGTAAAGGAGTGTGATAATGCATAGCTATATAAAAGATCTAGGTATGGGGAGTCTGGATGGCTCAGTCAGTTAAGTGTCTGACTCTTGATTTCAGCTCAGATCATGATCTCAAGGTTCATGGCATTGAGCCCCATGTCGGACCCTGTGCTAACCTTGTGGAACTGCTTGAGATTCTCTCTCTCTCTCTCTCTCTCTCTCTCTCTCTCTCACTCTCTCTGCCCCTCCCACCTTACATACACACATTCTCCCCCCCCAAAATAAATTAATAAGCATTAAAAAAAATCTAGATATACTATACTAGACTCCTGTTATAATACTGCACCATAGACGGATTGTTTCAGAGCAATATCTGGGTACAACATTCTACTTTCCTACACTCTAAAAGGACATCATTATAACATTCACAGGTGATCCCCAGGAGCGCCATTAGAGAAGGCACAAGTATAGTTAGACTTTGCTTTAATGAGTCTCGGGCGTCAGTGTTACAGAGGTTTTGTTGACCATGGAAGTTGAGTTCCATAATGCACATGCCGAACACTCTGGCGTCAGCTGATGCCATCACGTCGTTCGATAAACAAAGTGTTGGGGAAGAGGAGGGGCTGCCTGCTGTCAAGGAGGAAATGACAGTGAAGCCCTGTGTTCCGTTGCTGCTTGGCAGTGGCCACAGGATCAGTCTTAGCCTTTCTGAGAGGTGCGCTGCCTACACTCTTTCCTGCCGTCTGGAAGCCTTCCAGTCATTCAACATCATGGGACCTTTCTCAGCTTGAATTGAGATAATGGTTTGATTTGGTTTGGTTCTTAGTGTTTCATTTTTTTTTTACACTTTTAATAACAAAGAAATATTCATGTTATTTTCTAAACAGTCCTAATATATTTGCCAAAGAAAAATTTTTGTCCTTATATAGTACAAGTTCTTATACAGGAGGCCTCAAAAAAATCGCAAGGCCCATGAAGTTATATGCTTAAAAGTTTTTAGAAATGTTCCAATGTGCATTTTTTGCTTCTGGAGGAGAGCTCTCTCTTTCATCTAATTCCTAATCCTCAAAGGATTAAGAACTGTCTCTGTAGAAAATTCAGGGATCATCATTTAAAGGAACTCTTCTCCCTGACTAACGGTCTGCTGGTCTCAGTTCGAAGAGTGGTCTGCGACTTTGTGAGGCGGTAGTCTACTGTTTTGTGAGGCAGCTGTCCCCCGTTAGACTGTTTTAACTGTTAAACAATTCTTCTGTTTATATACCAAGAGAATTTTCTATAGTGAAAGCTTTTCCACAAAAGAACAGGCTGTTTTGAACACGGATGGTCCTTGCCATCCGTGGAAATGTGCTACATGAATCTTCTGGTGGTGAGAACTCTCCTGCCCAACTGTCCACCTTCCTTCTACCTCAAACTCCAAACGCTTAATCTCCTTCTCCCTACTCAGCTACAGATGCAGGCATTGTCTTGGGAGAGCCGGATGCCTATCTCCTCCAGTGTTGACTCCCCTGCTCTTAATTCCTCCCCTAGCATAGGGTCATTAAATAGTGGAGGGTTGGATGTCCCACTCTTTCCGAAAAATTACTCCGATGTTTTTCTCATGTGGTTTGTCCTTGGTATGTGAAATTGTCATGAAAATCACGACTCTCAAAAGACTTACCAAGTGACCGGCCATGCTGCATGATAATGCTTGAGTTGAGCGAGCCTGGGAGAGAGTAAGCCGAAGGGGAGAACGGCCTTTGATAGTAACTCATTGGGCTCACAGCACCTCCCGAGTTTCCATTCACTGTTATCTGGCTCTGAGAAGAGAGCAAAGACATCCTGTCAGCACACGGTCCCCTGTAAGCATCATTCCTGTAGATGACAATAAGAGACTTGTGTTCACATGACAGTAATCGGCTGTCAAGTGTTTATTTACTTTGAAAACTGATGTCTACAGGGAGAGGGCACATTTTTTTCCAGTGTCTTTTCTATCGTATGTTATTTCTGAAACCACTCTATCCTATGTCAGAGGGCACAGGAGGAAATTAGGAAGAACAGAAGCAGCTGACCAGTGGGCATGCCACTCTGCCAACTGAGATGCCAAAAGTATCAGTGGGAGTCAGTATAAAATAAACATGGAGGGTGAATTTGCTTTTCAAGTCATAATGAGTGGTCAGAACACGGTTCCACTGCTCTGTAGGAGAGACTTGAAATGAATGTCCTTTGACGTGAAGAAGGATTGGTTTTCAGGCATAGGGACATCCTCTAGTGAAGGAGGGAGGGTTTTCAGGCAAAGTAGGTAAGATAAGGAACACAACTGTTTGGATTTACATATCATTCTATTCTAAAAGAATCAATCTTTTCTGGCAAAGCATCAGAAAGACATGATAAACCACTGGCTTTTCCCTATTCCAAGCTCATTTAGCGCTTTATGGGTCTCTTTTTGGTTTCTTAATAATTTATTGTTTTGACTGATTTATATCTGAGTATATTATATCCCCAGTGATAGCTCAAGATACTTTTTGGAGATAGTCATTTATGTTTTTCTTTTGTATTTTTTTTATAATGCTCAACCTGGTGCTAATAACATAGTAGATAGTCAATAGATACATATTCTAATTGAATTGGATCAACCTAGTTCCCAGAGGTTGAGCTCACCACTATTAAGGATGCCTCTCTATCCACAACACAGCACTGAGCATAGTGGAGATTATATAATGCATGCAAATGAGACAAACATTAGTAAGAGCTTTTAGTAAAAATACCTTACAGTTGAATACACACACACACACACACACACACACACACACACACGCTCACAGATAAAGAACCATCATTTGTGAATTTTTCCTACTGATCTTAAAACAGATGAAACTTCTACAATACAGGCCTGAAATGTAGGTAGTCAATTAACTACATATTTCCAGGATCTTTCATTTTAAAGCTCATGGTTTTAAATGACCAAGAGTTAATTTAGTTTCATATTTTTATAGCTATACCACATCTGGCCTGGGGTCAATAAATATTCTATTACAGTAATTGTGCTTACTGATTAAGTATTTCTCTAAGCTGTGACAGAAATCACTCTCCTATCATAAGCCACCATATCTTATAGGTCTTCTATCTGAAGAGCACTGAGCATTCAAATGATGCAAGGCACTGGCCCACCAAATGCTTCAGAGCCTGTCCTTAACTTTGATGAGTAACTTGAGAATATGTTTGCCACCTTGCCCAAATTAGTTTCGTTGTTCTTTGTAAACATAATTACAGTACTACTGTTATAATGTGTTACTATGAGTGTTAAATGCAGAATTCTTATTAAAACCCATCATGGTACTGTGTTACTAAACTTAGAAAAGTTGCCTTGACTCCTATTTTGATGGTTTCAATAATATTCATCATGGGTTAAAAAAATAAATATTGCAAATAGGCTTCGTCTCTCCTCACGTTAAACCAACTAGGATTTTACTAATGAAATAACACCATTAGTATTTTAGAAAATACTTTATTGTTAGAGTGAGATAATTATTAGGAAAATCATCTCATGGACAACCTATGTGCAATTTGAATTGCAGTTTGAAACTGAGTTCAGTTACAATTAGCTCTGGTTGTGTCTGTAAGACTATGTGTACGGCTCCTGCAGAGTCTTAAATGCAGGAAATGGAATTGGTTAGTACATCCCTGTTCTGTATTTTTGGTTAAAGGCCCTACTATTCCTTGAAGTTTTAAATGAAGAACTCTTGCAAACACAGTAGCACCTGGAGAAGCCCAGGACTACTGAGCTCCTGGCTTTAGTGGCAGGTGGGGTGTTAGGTGGGGTGTCAGCCCTGCAAAGTGAGGGCTTTGTTTTGTAGCCAGTCAATAATGGGAACACTCCATGGCAAAGTTTTGTACCCAGCTACCAAATGAATACTAAACCCCATCTAGAGTATTTAAGAAAGTTACTAAAAGTTGTCTTTTGTCTTCTATAATTGTGATGTCTTGAAAACCATATGACTTATAATATCTCTCCATGCATGAAAATTTCAGGTTTATGACATTGCCACAACATAAAAATTATGTAGCACAACTAAAATTTTATTTTTAATGGTGCTTATTTCAAGCTTCATTATTAAATGAATGTTAGAAAAAAACTCCCCTTTTTATGTTTGCCTCAGTTAGATATTTTTCAAATGGAAGCAATTGTCTATACATTATATGTGATTGAAAATGTGTGTGTTAGGAGCTCAGTGGGTTAAGAGTCTGACTCTTGGTTTCAGCTCAGGTCGTGATCTCACCGTTTGTGGGTTTGAGCCCCATGTCAGGCTCTATGCTGGCAGTGCAGAGCCAGCTTGTGATTCTCTCTCTCCCTCTCTGCCTCTCCCCTGCCTGCACCCTCATGCTCTCTCTCTCAAAATAAATAAACTTAAAAAAAAAAGGAAATCTGTGCCTTAAAATTTCAAAGCATTTTAGTTATTCATAAATCATTTGGTAGGGACTTCTTGTCATATAGACTTATTTGAATTATATCATTTGTATGGGGAGTATTTATATATTGCTCTAAATGAAAGATGAATTTGTACATAACACAAAAAGTAAATTCATAAATTCCTATACCAGAATGGTTCGGAAAAATAATTCCAAAAAATCAAATGGCTAAATTTCTCAGTGTAGACTAAGAGTATCTGTATCATTCACCCCTGTAAGACAGATATGTTCAAAAGATGTAGCTGTCAGTGAAAGAAAAGCAAGAATTAGCATCATGCGCTCAGCAACTGTGTATGTCAGAAAACAAGGGCATATGAATTATTCACACAGGACACATTCATAGGAATCTCAGAGGTAAACTGTTATCCACCATGATTTAATGCCAGGTTAAAATTTTGGAAAAAACGTTAGAACTTAGTCATCATAATATATGTATACTTATCTAAATTTATGAGATAATTTATTGTTTTCTGAGATAACTACTTATCAAGGGAAATCACTGTACAACTCATTAGTTAGAGCAACACAGTGTAAATATAAATGACTCTGAAATGAATCAGAATAGGGGCGCCCGGGTGGCTCGGTCAGTTAAGCAAATGACTTTGGCTCAGGTCATGATCTCACTGTTTGTGAGTTCGAGCTCCGTGTTGGGCTCTTTGCTGACAGCTCATAGCCTGGAGCCTGTTTTGGATTCTGTGTCTCCCTTTTTTTTGCAGCCACAGCGCACCCCACCCCCAACCCAGCTCCACTCATGCTCTATCTCTCTCAAAAACAAATCAACACTAAACATTTTTTAAATGAATCAGAACACGGTTGACTTTTTCAGCTGAAAGTGAGCTTATGAGGATGATAAAAGGATTTTCTGCGCAGACTGTGTGGAATCGGTTTATAATTTAAACCTCTGAGAATAAAAATGCTTGGCAGCAAAATGAGATGGCAAAGAGATCAATCAGTCCTTGTGTTTGGCCTGCGGAGATTTGTTTAAAAAGTGATGGAGGCATAGGAAGGAAGAATAATGACACGCATGGCCGCAGGGTGGCGCAGTCTGTCTCCGATGACCTCTGACTCATGGTTGGGAAGGTGTTTCCGAAAGGCCAGGGGTGTCAGAGTCAGCCTCCTGAGCTCATGTGGGGTGGCGGGGCAGAACTCACAGGCGGAGAGGGACAAGTCAGTAGCGAGAGTGTGCTGTGGCTGTGGGCAGGGAGGACAGGAGCAAGGACAAGGGGTTTGTGAAAAGCGTGGAAGGGTCAGGGTCTGTGCAGGCATGAAGGCCCCAAATCAGCAGGTTGATGAGAGTCAGTGAGACTGGAGTCACCGTCAGGTAAGAAGTGGTTCAGTTACACAGCACCACAGAAGGCAGGCGTGCAGAGCAGGCTTCTGGTGTGATTTGTCTGTGAGCCTGTGAGGCATTTACCTCTGGCACATTGACAGCTAAGTTCTGGTTTCCAGGCTGAGTACGAGGGGAAAATAACAAGAGATATAAATTATTCTGTTAAAAAAACATCTCTTTTTGCAAAGTGGCAGAGAAGGCTTTATTCAGCTCTATCATAAGCAGTGTTTGCAAGCCCTTTTAAGAAATATATTCAAAGGATTAGTTACCAGCATACAGTACAGAACAGGCATGAAAAAGTGAAGAAAATAAATTCAGCAAGTGTTTTTGGAAAAAAGATCAATGTTCACATAACACTGCGCTGTAACTTTGGGTGGGGGCTTGAGTGTCTTGGCACCATGGAATTTTTCCCTCAGAAGTTTTGTGTTTTGTCCCTGTGACAGCAAAATAATATCAGGTTGTCTGTTGGTCAGCAGAATTCCTTTCCCTTCAATAGAAAAATCTTATAGCAGGGGCGCCTGGGTGGCTCAGTCGGTTAAGTGTTCGACTTCAGCTCAGGGCATGATCTCATGGTTCATGAGTTCGAGTCCCGGATTGGGCTCTATGCTGACAGCTCAGAGCCTGGAGCCTGCTTCTCATTCTGTGTCTCCCTTCCTCTCTGCCCCTCCTTGCTTGCATTCTGTCTCTCTCTCTCTAAAATAAATAAACATTAAAAAATTAAAAAAAAAGAAAAATCTTACAGCAGATTTCTCTCTACTGCCTCCCTCCTGGAAATTATCCCCCAAATATAAAACAGGTTACCCCATTTTTTCCCTGACTTACGGATCTAAAGCATGATAGAACTAAAATCAATGAAGCAGAAAGTATATTTTGATTTCACTATAAAATGCTAAAAGAATTGAACTTTAAAATATCTGAACTGTGCAGATAGAGGTACCTGTTTGTGAAAATGAAGTGAAAACAAAAATCAGCCCCTGATGATGGTTAGAAGGTACCTTAGTTGGCTAGAGCTACTATTGGTCTTAAGTCTTAGGTAAAGGAGAAAGAAACAGAAGAAAAAGAAGGTTTAATGCCTCTAAGGCTATGTAACCCAAGAGGCTAAAAAACATGGTGGAGAGGCTGTCTGTAAAAGAAAGAGCGTGGATGGTCCATTACAGGTTTTATACCTATCCCTTCTGACCATTGTGATGTGTATCCACGCTTGTCAAATGTGTTGACACGCATCAGCTTCATCCTGAGTAAATGAAACTCTGAAGCAAAACAAAAATTTTTTTCTTAATTCTTCCTTCTTCCTTTCCCCCTTCAGGATAGAAGGTTTTTTTTTTTTTTTTTTTTTTTTTTTTTTTTTTTTTGAGTGTTTGGTGAGGTGCCAATTGTAAGATAGATAGCCAGAAGTATTATAGGACATTAAAACCAGTGTGGGTAATGAATGAAAGAAAACTGTATAAACTTAGAAATCTTGCCTAGGT
This sequence comes from Suricata suricatta, assembly GCF_006229205.1. Taxonomy (NCBI): domain Eukaryota; kingdom Metazoa; phylum Chordata; class Mammalia; order Carnivora; family Herpestidae; genus Suricata; species Suricata suricatta. Next base: position 15,335,339 of record NC_043700.1, read on the forward strand.
AAGGTTTAGGTGGTACTATTTAGTGTTCTTGGCCAGCCAGCATTTCCCTAGGAGTTGATGCCATATAAGCTGTTCATCTCATAAAAAGTCATAATTTTTTTCCTCAGACCTTTAAACAAATACTTCTAAGACTAATACATAAAAAGGTTTCTCTTAGTCACAGATAGCTTAAAAATTTTATGAAGACTATTGATTCTTCTCTTAGGAAAAGTATACAAATTCAGACATACATAAAATTCTGCATAAAGTTTAGGGGATTATGGATATTATAATCTAACAATCTTGTTAGGTTAACAAGTTAAGAAATTCCAACCCTGGATAAAAAGACAGGTTTCTTTATCCTATTTTTATTTAATAAGATTGCTGTTTAAACACACTTATTTTTGAAGGTGATACTTTTTTACTGTCCACAGTTTTAAAAAATATTTTATTTATTTTTGAGAGAGCACAAGTGGGGTAGGAGCAGAGAGAGGGGGACAGAGAATCTGAAATGGGCTCTGCATCGACAACAGAAAGCCTGATGTGGGGCTTGAAGTTACAAATTGCAAGATCATGACCTGAGCTGAAGTTGGATGCTCAAATGACTGAGCCACCAAGATGCCCCTTTACTGTGCAGTTTTAAAATCTCTAGAATTAACTGACAGAAATCTTCAAGTTAGCCAGAATTTAAAATAGTCTCATAGTAATGTATGAATGTTATTATTAAATTTTTATAATAAAGTAAAATTGTATTATTACGAAGTAAAGCTATAATATTATGAAACTTCAATAATTATAACTTAAAATGTAAGAATTTTGCTAAAAGTCTGAATGCAATTCAATACAAAGCTATCTTGGGTGAGCACAGTATCCATGGACTTTCTCAATACAGTTTCACTAAAGAGCTTTCCGTATAACATCAATCTCTTTAGTGTTACTTATGCTGAGTGAAAATTCTGTTAAATAATATAAATCGTGCCACAGGATTTGAGTAATCTGCTCAAAGGAATTTTTTTCCCTTCAAAATAAAAAGGAAAAGCTAATGACTATAACCCTCCCTCGACTGGCTCACATGTATGTATCCTTTTGGACTTCATACATGTCAAACGCTAGTGCAGATTCTAAACCACTATTGTCATGGGTAATATGATCAATTTGTTTGTATAGCATTGTGTCCAGGAATGGTCTTTAGCCATTCATTTGTTCTTCCAAGTGCATGTCTGCAGAACTATTTCACTGTGAACTTCTCTCCATACCTCCTGATATGCTTACAAGTTTGAGTCCTAATGCATGTGTGTGTAACAGATGGAAGGTCTCATGGTGAGTCTTACCACATTTAAATTGCTATAGATAAACCCAAAAAAAAATCATCTATAGGTTACTCACACAAAAGCTTTGAAATAGCTTGCCATAAAGATGTAAATTATGTCTTAGACCAGTTTTTTGCCCTGACCCTGATCTCATTGACGAAATACCTTCTTAGACACGGCAGAAGAGAAAATCATATACTACATGTTTCTCTGAGAAAAATGTGGTAAGAATAGGAACAAGAGCCTGAAAAGGGAAGAGGAAGTGTCATCAATCCGGACTACTGAGAGTAGAAAAAACTAACTTAAAACAGGATTTTTTTTCCTACTGAATTTCATGGCAGATAGACAGATGACTGCAGAAAATCATCATAGTTGTTTTGTGTCTCCATCTTCCAATACCTGTAAGGTTAAGGTGTTTGGCTATAGGCCAAGGGTCACCAACTTTTGTGGGTGTAAGTTCTTTTTCCCTTTCTCCAGTTGTTGAACTGGCAGGGAGGAGAGAGCTAGAGACACCAGTTTGTTCCTGCCTGGTTTCTACAAAGGAAAGGGATGGTGCTTAAAGCCCAAGATACTTAATATTCTGAGAGAGCAGCACTGAACATCTTGGTCCTCATGAATTCAACCCAGAATGCTAATGTGAAGTTGTGGATGAAAGAGATCACTAACTCTAGGTGGGGACTTCTTAAGGAATTAAGGAACAAGGAGACTCAGGAAGGGTGAGTTCAGCAGTGGAAAAGGTGTATGGTTGTGTGTAGGCCTTGCCAACTCAAGTGCCTACCAAGGGCCAGGAATGTACCCAGAACGTGAAGATCAGGCCAGGTGTTAGATAAGAAGGAAGAGTCAGAACCACAGTAGGATGGAGAAGGCATGTTTTTTCTAAAGGTGGCCAAATCAGAAATAAAATAAACTCCATGGTGGGCCAACAAAATATATCTATAGTCACAAGCCTGTGGGCCATCAGTCTGCTGACTCAGTAGTTACAGAAGCTGGAGGAGAGAAAAGGGTCTCAGATGTGGGCTTGGTATAAAGCTGGGGTGCAGGGAAATGGGAGTGTAGTCTGCCAACACCTAGCCTTGGGTGACATGAGTAAGACCCTTATCTCAGGTGCAAAATTTAATAGAATGACAAAAATTCAGTAAGTTGGGGGCACCTGCGTGGCTCAGTAAGTTCAGTGGCTGACTCTTGATTTCAATTCAGGTCATGATTTTACAGAATGTGAGATTGAGCCCTGTATTAGACCCCACACTGAGGATGAAGCCTACCTGGGATTCTGTCTTTCTTTCTGCCCCTCCCCACTCATGCACTCTCTCTCTCTCTCTCTCTCACAATTGAAAAAAAATGGAGTAATTGAGACAAACACTATTTTAATGCAATCTTAGAAAAAAAATCAAAATCAGTGGGGTCTCCCCCCCACATCCATACGGAACCAAATACCAAAAATGTAAATAACAACTGGTGCCCTGACAAGCCAGATTGAAGACCAAGGAAAAAGGAAAAATTTGTATCCTGGATTTTTTAATGGAAGCAAACCCATCAGTAAAATTTCCCAAATCTTCTTTTTCCTGTTCTCATTTTCAATGGAAAGAATATCTGCGTTAGACAATTTCCTCTTGACTAACAATAATCAAACAAGACAATTTTAAATTAATTTAAGAGGAAGTAAAATCATAATAATTTCTGTGTAAATAAAAGATTTAAACTTAATGTTGGTTTTTATACACCTACTTTTTAAAAACTTTTCAATATTTTTAAAATGACTTCAATTTTCTAGAAAAAAAATTAACAATAGATAACAACATACATAAATGGGGACATATTTTTCTTTCCGTCTTGGACTCCAGTTGGCTCGACATGCTACTGTAGTCTGGGACCTTCACATTTCCTTCTTTATCCTCTTAATCTTGTAGGCCTCCTTTTCCGAGATGCATACAGAACACTTGATAAATATCAAGCGAGGGATTTGACTAGCTTTTTTCTCTATTTTTCCATAGAGTTGACAGTAATTTACTTGAATAAAATAAAATCTAGGAGGGAATTACATAAGAATCAATCCCCTTATATTGAGAAATCGTTTATATTTTACTAGGTGTCACAGTGTTTTTTTCATTTTTTTTTCTCTTCACTCATTAGATAGAGGTACTAAAATTTCTACTAACCTAAGGGAATGGTATCTTATGTTGATTTTAAAACGCTACCAGGATAATTGGAGTTGACCGTTGAAAATGAATGACCAAATAATGGAAATTGTTGATGGCTACTTATAAAGGAGTTTTATAATATAATTATCCATATCATTGTTAAGACTTCGAATTTCCATAACTTTTAAATACACAATTTGAGAATTTTTAGGAAAAACACAAATCAATCCTCACCTGCTTCTATAATAATCAACCTCTTCTCTCTGCCCTTCCTGAGGGTCCTGGGGAGGATGCGCTGGCAGCCATGTTTGTACCAGGCGATTCCATTTCTCTGGCCACAGCTGGTTTTTTAGGAGGAGAATGACTGAACTAAACTAGGCTAATTAGGCACTGCCTCCCTCTGGGGAATTTGAATTATATGACACTGAATGCCCCAGTCAGGCAGTAGTGTTCCCCACAACCCCAGACAAGTTCATGCATAATTGGCACCAGGCAATGTCATAGGAATCCACAGACAACTTGAAGCAATGAGAGGACAGAAGCTAAGAGAGAACAGGCTGACTCACAGAGGAGAGAAGGAACTAGATGGCATCTAAGATGGAGAAAAAATCGCTAACTAGTCATTCCGATGTTCCCCTAAGGCCTCGCTGTACCGCTGGCATTTCAGTGATACAAGATTGCCCTGTAGTTTCATAAGGAAGACCCTTTTTACCAGAGATCTTAACAGGTAGTCCCTACCTGTGGGTGCAAGTGATCCAAAATTGTCACCCAGATTCGGGCACATGGACAGAGTATGACATCTCATCAGGAGAATGAATATTTCACTGTCCTCTGTGGTACTCTGATAGAGAACATGATTTTAAATCTAGGAAGGTGTCTTATGTAAGAATGCTGCCAGAAGAAAGGGATCAGGAGTCAGGTTATCGTAGAAAGTAGAGGCAGCAGAAGCTACTGGTGGAGCTGTGGATCTGGAGTCGGACACACTTGGGCAGGCCATTTAATCTCCTCAGTTTCCTCATGTGTAAATTGTGGACATAAAGCTTGTACAAACTAAGTACAAAAAAGCACTTAGTACAAAAAAATAGAAATGCTTGAGAGGCACAGGGGTGGTTTACACAAAGCAAAGAGCAGGGTAGAGAGAACAATAATATGAAAAGTATCACAGGAAAAAGAGAAAACTTCATCTCTTTGGCTCTGGAAGAGTATGCAGAAGTTAAGAAGATTATGACTCACTGTTATAAATCCTTTCTAATCATTAGGTCTTAGACTTGCTTGAGCATTTCAGAGCCGTTTCCTAAAGTGACTGAGCTTTTGGTGCCCGAGTGTATTCAAGAAGAGGCTCACGTGCATCTGTGTGGAGGTGCTGTGCAGACCCTAGGTGATTTCCAAATTCATTGTAGGCTCCGAAATATGCTCTACCGTTCACTCATTCAAAAATATTCAAAAATTGCTGAAGACCTGATCAAGGAATAGCATAACAGACTCAACACGGAAGAAGTTGTGGGAGGCTGGTTGGCTGTCCTAATGGAATACTTGAGGGGCTGGTGCTGATATTGATGAGATGGGTCTAGAAGACACTCTTTGTATTCTGAACCTTTCTTGCCATTCCGCACCGCTGACAGTTACTCGTTTTTCTGCCTTCCTTACCTTAGACATCTCGATTCCACGGAGGAACAGAGACGACTTTGCTCCTTTCTCTACATGACAGTGAGATAAATTCTCCTCTGAGTCTCCAACCTATGTGTAGCAACAGCTGTGAGAGTAGGCTCTAGCAAATGATTGATTATGTTATTTCATAATAGAAGCAAGGAGGATTCCTGAAGGAACGGGACCAGCATTCACCGATGCCAGGGAAAATGTTTAGGGTGTAGCTTTTGCTATCTTTTCAAAGCTTCTGGCTTAGACCTTCACTTATCAGACACTGAAGAACAAGGTGACATTGTTAGCAACAGGGTATCTATTCCCACAGTAACAGTGGGGTAACATACTTCATTTTGTGTTCTGTTTATAAATTAATAAGAAGAAAATTAACATATATGAGGCTGATGAAGCAATATGTTCAATGATCAAATATGGAGAGAATTAAAATTCCTAAAAGTAGGTTGCTGTTTTCTTCTTAAACTGATGGTCAGACTTTAACAAAAACTGCATTAAAAAAACAAACAAACAAAAGTAAATAGAACTCGTAGAACACTGAAGTTTCCTTTTCACTTCTCAGTGTAGAGAATTTTTGTTTCTTGGTCTGCTAATTTCTTGGGAGGCTAATTCTTTATAATGGAGCCTGTATTGGGCTAATTCATAGAGTGTAGCCTACAGCTCTCAGTATTTAATGAGAGTTCTCGGCCAGAACGGGGAGTGTAAGTATTTAAAATGCAAAGGTCACTATTGTGAGAGGCCATGATGTGGAAAATGAGACTTAACAATGACATTTTTCACAATAGGCAAGATGGGGAAACAACCTCACTGTGGATCAGTGGAAGAATGGAGTAAAGAACATGTGATGTGTACGTACAGTGGAATGTTATTCAGTTCTTAAGCAAGAGAGAAATCCTGTTGTAGGAGACATAGATGAACCTTGAGGACATTATTCTGGTGAAATAAGCCGGTCACAGAAAGACAAGTATTGCACGATTCTGCTTACGGGAAGTATTTAAAATAGTCAAACTCAGAGAATGGTGGTTGCCAGGGGCAGGGGCAGGGCTGCTGGGAGCATGAGCTGCTGTTCAGCAGGTGCAATATTTCAGTTATGCCCAATGAATCAGTTCTGAAGATCTGCCCTACAACACAGTGGCTGTAGTTAATGACACAGTATCGTATACCTACAAATCTATTAAAAGGGCAGATCTCATGTTAAATATTCTTACTACTAAATAAATAAATAAATAAACAAAGAAATAAATGCCCAAACTGCTACAATGTCATGCTATCTTTGACATAGTGCTATAAAGGGCAACACAGTGTCACCATGGAACAAACTGTCGTATTAAACTTTAATCCACTCACTAAAAAAATGGATTGTGGAAAACAATGTATTTCCTTTTCCCAATCAGATGTAGGGTTTGGAAAGAGGAGATTAGTTTAAAATAACAACAACTTCTACATCCTGAGAGGTTACTATGTAGCAGGCACTACACCAAACTCCTTAAATGTAGTATCTTATTCAAACCTCATGGCAGTGGTATGGGATGAACGCCATTATTATCCCCATTTTACAGATGAAAGACTGAGGCTCAAGAGGGAGAATAACTGGGTGAAAGGGCTTACAATAATTAGGCCTTGAAAGTATGTCTTTCCGATTACTCTTCTCCTAGTCTCTCTTAAGCTCACTCTAGGAAAGTCTCCATGCCCACTACTCAGTGAAAGGTAACTTAGCAGAACTCATCAGTTCAGTGTTTGTGCAGTTGACCGTCTCTTCCTTCTCCGTATACTTTCCTTGCTTGGCTTTTAAGAAACCACATGTTCCTGGAGTTCCTCCTCCCTTAGTGGCTGCTCCTTTCAGTCTCCTCTGCTGCTTCCTTCTCTTACTATTGGGCTGCTCTTGGACTCAGTCCCTGGGCCTCTGGTTTTCTCAGTACTCATGCCCTGGTGATCTCATTCAGTCTCTTGCCTACAAAAACCATCTATAGGTTGATATCTCCAATCTGGACCCTTTACCTGGAGGTCAGACTCCTATATTGGACCACTTACTCTACCTCTCTATGTGGGTATCTCATGGACACCTCATACCCATGGCCCAAACAGAACCTCTGGTTTCTCCCCAGACCTGCTCTACCCACAGTCTGTATGGGCAAAGGGTGGCAAATGCCATCCTTCTCAGATGCAAAGATTCAAATCCTTGGAGTCAGTCTCAACTCTTCTCTTTCCCTCACGTCCCACATGCAGTCTGTCAGGAAGTCCTAGTTTCTCTGTTTTCAAAATGCATCGAGAATCCGATTTCTCCTCACCTCCACGGCCTCTGCCCTGCATTGAGCCACCATCATGTCTCACTTAAATGGTCACAATAGCCACCTAGGTGGCTGTCCATCCTCCTTCCTGCCCTAGTGTAGTTTGTTCTCCACTGAGCTGCCAGAATGATTCAGTTAGACCAGAGTTGAATAACAATTGTGGTAGCCTTGAAATCTCCCAGTGACTTCCATTTTTACTGAGAGTAAAAGTTGAAATCCTTGCTACAGAAGTGCTGATGCAGAGGGGCACACGTACCCCAATGTTCATAGCAGCACTGTCAACAATAGCCAAATCACGCAAAGAGTCTAAATGTCCATCAACTGATGAGTGGATCAAGAAGAGTGGTTTATATATACAATGGAGTACTACATGGCCATGAGGAAGAATGAAATATGGCCATTCGTAGCAACGTGAATGGAACTTGAGGGTGTCGTACTAAGTGAAATAAGTCAGACAGAGAAGGACATATGTTTTCACTCTTAAGTGTAACAGGAGAAACTTAACAGAGGACCATGGCGGAGGGAAAGGGGGGAGTAGGGAGAGGGAGGGAGGCAAATCATGAGAGACTCTTGGAATTTAACAGAGGACCATGAAGGAGGGTGATGGGCATGGAGGAGGGCACTTGTGGGGATGAGCCCTGGGTGTTTTATGGAAACCAACTTGACAATAAACTATAAAAAATAGTTGAATTCCTTGCAGTGTTTGAAGGGAATGATGTCATCTGGCCACTGTTACTTCTGACTTCCCCTCTGCTTACTCTGTGCCTGCCTTTCTCCCTGGCATTCTCACTGGCTTCCCTGCTGGTCCTCGAGCGCCCCAGCATGCTCTCTCTGACAAGAATGGTCTTCCCTCTTCAAAGCCATCCGGTCTTCTCAGTGAGGATCCTTTGACTATCCTAAGTAATGTGGACTCTCCCCAGATCCCTGCTTAGTATTGCTTATTTACATAATCTCTTTCTGATGTATGTAATCTACTCATTTAAGTTGTTTTTAATTAATTTTTGCCCCTCCCTGGCAAGATTTTAATTCTTAGTTTCAAACACAGCTCTGTGACTAGAACAGACTTGACACAGTAGATACCCAATAAATAATGGTTCAATGAATCAAAGTGACAGGATCTCAAACCTTAATTTGTGTTTCATGCTGATGCTCTGGGGATTATGTGATGAAACCAGCTATCTCTGGTCAGCATGGATAGAGACAAAACCATGGAAGAAGAAAGTTATCGAACTTAAGTGTCCAAGCATAATAAAAGCATTTAGAAGGACCAAACTATGTTAGGTGAGTAAACTGAGTTGTTAACATGGCGGCGTTTGCTATGGCTTCTCCTGCCCCTGCTTCCTGGAGGCACGTGGCCCAGGACACACGTTTGCTCTCTGACACTTGGAGAACCCTGTATGTAGTGTCCCAGCTTGATTTTACTCCCTACCTCATAATATAAACAATACCAATAATATTATTAGCGTCGATATTATTAATAATTTATATTATATCAATAATTTGTTATATACTTTTAAATCATATAATTAATACCACATAAATATTAAAATTTCCTAATTATATTATTGATATTAATGTACTATTAACTATTAATGGACATTAACTTATATAATTTAATATTTTATTATTATATTTATAATAAATATAAGTGAGTTGTAACAGTGCCTGCATGTAATAAACTCCTAGTATTTTTTAGTTGCTATTATAATTATTGTTATCATATTTTATAGGAGCTTTCAACAGATATTACTTTAATTCAAAGAAATTTCTCTAATGAATTAACTTTGCATACCACAATTAGCTGATGAAGGAGATCTTTCTAGTAGAGGTATGAAAATACCCATTTGTCTTTTTAATCATCTGAGCTTAAGGTTTCTGCTTTACAGGTGGCAAGAGGGATGTGGTGTCAATAAGATGTCTGATTTTCTACAAAATTTAAAAATCTATCTCTTCAAAGATATGTTTTGGATTATCTTTGATAATGCAGCTACAGGAAATAGAATTATACACATTATTTACTTGGGTATTAGTGTTTCCAGTACTCCCACCACTGCCGTAGTTGTTAGTACTTTATCTTTATTAATGGCTACAATTTATGTAGTGCTTGCTCTGTCCTAAGTAGTTCACTTCTACTGTCTCCCTAGTCCTACCATAACCCATGAATTAGGGATTAGTTAATATTCTCATTTCCTTGCTCAGACCCACAGAGAGGTTAAGAAGGATGTCTCATCCCATAGCTAGTGATGGAACTGAACTGAAATCTGCTGTTTATCCTTAAAACTTATGCTCTTAACAGTATATCATTTTGCAGAAACCAAGAAGAGGGACACATTTCTCTTCTCAATGATTACTAAATGCCAGTAGGATGGCAGTATGAGAGCATTTTACATAGAGGGAAATAAAGATTTACTTCCCAACAGTCTGGATATTAAAGATTGGTGAATATATGTTCTGAAATAAATTTTAAGAGGTAGAAATTGATCAAGTTTCAGTGAAAATGAATATTGAGGTACAAAGGAGTAAATGCTGGTTGAATTAAGATACATGTTTCCTGCCAAAATGAATTGTAATTGCTAATTATTTAAGAGTCTTTATATATGTAAAGTAAATCAAGGCATTCAATGGTCTGACATAAAAAATATTTCTGTGAAACTTAAAAATACTTTGAGGACTGAAGTGGTTTGCAGAGTATTTCTGGATTAAAAATCTGTGTATATTATATATACACATTGATATATATTGGTTGCTATGTATATTTTTTAAATTAAAAAGTACCCAGAAATTTATTGATGAATTTAGTAGGGTTTTAAATATGAAGTTGGTTTCTTTCTCCTTTCCCTTCCTGCTCAGAAACTCACAAAGCATACGGTTACATAAGAAGCCCAAATCAAAGGAGTTAGGGTCTCTACTGAACACCTGTAAGAAGAGATTGGAAAGTGTAATGTACCACCCGGCAGTCTGAGGACTGGGAGGCCGCAGCAACTGCAGATTTTTGTCTCTCTTGCTGAAGAGGTATCTTTGTAGTCTCTGGAGAAAGCTCAGGTAGCTGTTTGTGGCTTTCAGGATCGTGTCCTGAAACGGGAGTTATCTGAATGCAAAGAGATGCTGTGTGTATCTCAGGCACAGGGTTAGGGGGTGGTGAGCAAGGTGGTACTTCAACAGACTGGGAAAACTGTGGAGTACTAAAGTGAACACTACTTCCTAGATCCTGGTTATGGATTAGTTTCAACGTAGAAATTCGTCGAGTTTGACAGTCCTGCGTGTAGTCTTCTTGTAGAAATGGGGTGCTGGTGTCAGCATTTGATGGGGGACCAGTACTGGCAGCTGCTGGTAGTGGGTTAGTGATTTTTTGGGTGTATGACACAGTTGTGTTAGATTCTTCCGAATACACGATTGTCTGGTTTGAGTCATCATTAGAATACATAGCTTCCTCTAGAGGTTTTTGGTTAGTAAAGTACTTTGTACAGGAGGGAGTTTGTGTGTTAGTTACTAATTGGTCTAAAATGTCACCCTTTGTGTGACTGGTTATCAGGGAGCTACAAAAGCTCTCTTTTCTGGGTGGTGGAAAGGGTGCCTGGATTGCCAAAAGCATCCGGAGAGAGAAATAATGTTGAAGGAAAAACAGAGAGAAAGTCAAAGTTAGTCATTAAAGAAACCAGCATCAACCTGACCCTTAAAGAAAGTAAAACAATGTCATACCTCTCTATTCTACACATTTTGTTGGCTAGATTAAATGATCATTTTTATTCTATTTAGAATGCCTTTTAATTTATTATCAATGGTTGCCCTCTGGGAAAAAATGGTTTCATGGAGAATCCATATGAAGTTTGACTCCATCTATATTCTAGAAAATTATGTTAAAAATGAACGTGTGTTCTAATTTTTAGACCTTGAGGAATATGCATATTTTTAGAATTTGAGGTATAGGTACCATATATTTAGTCACACCGTTTGGATAACATTTTTCAGGCTTGAGGCACAATTTTACTAGTATCTCCAACACAGGGTTCTTTCAGTTACCATAATGAACAGCTCAGAACTCCTATTTACTGAATAAATGTATGGCTGGCTGCATAGCTTTGAAATCAAAGCATCGGCCAATAGCTTTTTAAGAATTAGAAAATATCATAAATATTAGGTTAGAAAGTGATCTGCTTTTATGAACTGAGTCAGAAAAAAGCCCCCACAAAGCCTGTTTTAAACTTAAACATGTTGTAAATTTAAGTTTGGCAAGAAATACAGATAGAAAAGCAAAAACATATTAAAGAGTAAAGATGTTCTAAATATGTACATGCTGCTTGATCAGAGGCTTTAGAGCACATTTTTAACCATGTTTAAAATAACAGAGTAGACAAGAACGGGCAGGATTACCTGAGTTGGTGACTTTTTTTCTTGTAAATTTGGTCGAACGCTTCTAAAACCTTTTGCTGCAAGAGAGGAATATGTAGCATCGCCGTTCAATGTCTCTTGATTTCGATCATTGTAAGGGCTCCAAGCTTTTATTAAGGGAAGACAAATTGGATACAAAAATATCTACATTCACTTTTAACATTTTTTTGGTAAAATTTATTTTTATTTCCAAAATAGAATTTAATTTCTAAGAAGAAATTTAATAGTTTAATAGACATACTTGGGGGCACCTGAGTGGCTCAGTCGGTTAAGCATCCGACTTTGGCTCAGGTCATGATCTCACAGTTTGTGGGTTTGAGCCCCGCGTTGGGCTCTGTGCTGAAGGCTCAGAGGCTAGAGCCTACTTTGGATTCTGTGTCTCCCTCGCCTCCCACCCCGTCCCTGTCCCTCCCCCACTCACTCTCTCAAAAATAAATAAACGTACAAAAAATTTTTTAAAAATAGACATAATTGTATAAGCAATTCAAGCTTACTATGAGGTCGACAATGTGACTACAAATATGTTAACAAAACAAAACAAAACTCACAACAGATGTAATGGTTATTCAGAATAGCTTTTCTGTACCTGAGTCTGGGGACTGAGAATCACGTCCTAAAAGAAAAAAGAATGCTGAAATTAATACCAGGATAAAAGAAATGAGCAGTCTAGTAAAGATCATTTGGGAAAGAACCACAACCATCTTTTTTTTTTTTGCAAACATTATTTCATTTCTAAAACTTGAAGTAAGTCAGATCTAGTAAATGAGAGGTTTGTGCATTTATGTTTATTTCAATTAAAATATCATTCATTAAACATAATATGTAATTAACACATATAACAAACACTGATTTCTTCCCTGCAGTAATATTGCAACCATGTAATTTTATCTTAGTATTGTCCAAGCTGGATATATGAATTTTTAAATACCAAGTTAAAGGATCAAAAGGTATCTGATTTATAAATAATAACTGCTCCTCCAAGCATTAAATCAAACTCCCAGATACTTAGCTTTCACTGCCCTGGTGTTACTAACCATACTCAAGTCCTGTGTTATGTAGCAATCAATTTTTTGTAGCCTGCATTTCATTTTTATACTTTAAGGAAGTATGGTAGGTGTTTCTACCATATTATGCAATATTTTCAAATCATTCTCTGAACTTTGAATTTTTTTCTTGTTGCCATTTTAAAATCATTTTGTATTCAAATATGAAAAAGCTGTTATACTATATTCCATTGTCTTGGAGTAAGCTGTGGAAAACAAGTTTGAATTAATACATTGCTTTGATAATGCAGTTGGAAAATGGTTCCATGGCATAATTACTATTGGGTTTATTCAAATTATACATTCAAGAATAGTCTGTAACTGGAGCACCTTTGTGGCTCAGTAGGTTGAGTTTCCGACTTCGGCTTAGGTCATGATCTCATAGTTTGTGAGTTCGAGCCCCACGTCAGGCTCTGTGCTGACAGCTCAGAGCCTGGAGCCTGCTTCTGATTCTGTGTGTCCCTCTCTCTCTGCCTCTCCCCTGCTCATGATCTGTCTCTCAAAAAAAAAAAAAAGGAATATTCTGTAACTGATGTACACTTGAGGTAATCAGTTTGTATTGCTTGGTTCTTTTATACCACATGGTCAACTTCTCATAGAATCATAAAGCTGAACTTAGAAAGGACCTTTGGGGTCATCCAGCCTAGTCTTCTGTCCAGTCCTGGACTCCTCCTCAAAGCTTCCTGTGACCATTATGAAATCGCTGTATCTCAATGCCTAATAGAACATGAATGTTACATGTAAAAAGGACTCTTCATTTTCTTTCTAATGCTTATGGGATATTTTGAAATCTAAACACATGAATTTGGAGTGATAAAAACGAGTTGGGAAATGAGAGTTTGATTTTTAGATAAAATATTTGATACAGACTCTTTCTAAATCAAAGGAAGAAAACTATGAAATAACACAGAGTACATAACCAGCGTCTCCAGCTCAGGTGAGTTAGAGAAGACTAATTCATCCTTTATGATAATTGCTAATTTACTATGGAATTTATTTCCAATGAGTTCAAAATCATTTTACCATAATAAAATGGGTACCACAAAGGAAGATAGTAACTTTAAAGACTTACATGTAAAATGCTCACTACTGGATTCTACTTCTAGGATTTAATAGAAGCAGAAGTATTAAAATTCTCAATCATGTAAAGGATGAGGAGGACTTTATAAAGAAAACAAACATGGTGTAGCGATACAGAGCAGTCATTAGCATTTTGCTCTGGGGCACTCAGGAAGATGTAATAAGCACCTGAGTGTCACATACTGTTTGTGGACAAGGAACAAGTGTTGGGACCTGGAATGGCAATGAAAAGGGAAGGAGCATTAATAATTATCATTTATATCATAATTACTTGTTAAGAATAGGGAGTTTATTTCAACTTAGTTTGATAAAACTGAGCTCATAATGAAGGGTGTGTGGGTATATGCCGGGGATGGAGGTGGTAAGAGCCAGATGCTTGGAAGTACAAGTGGTGTGGACACAGTGAAGGGGAGGGAGGTATATTTAGAGCAGATTCGAAGGATGCTTGAAATAAACTTCATCTAATTGGTGGTTTGTAGAGGGGCAGTTCTGTTTCTTCTTACTGGTGGCCATGCTGTAGATTATGGAACCTACAAGGGAATAAACATTGTGTGCAAGATTCACAGGATGGTCACTCTAGGTTCAACCAGAGGCTTGCTCTCCCCCTATACTGGGCCCAGAGATGCCAAATAAAACTGTACCTATGCTAGAGGAAGTATGAGATATTAGTGAGGGTGAGATTTTCAAACTGTGCTCAGATTTTTAAAAATGAGGATGAGCTCTACTGAATAGCCCTGCTTACCATGGTAGACACAAACGTGTGGAATTATGAGCAAGGAGAAAGGAGAAAAATGGCAATGGATTAAAACCTCAGGATGAACCCATATGTTAATGAATCTTATGTTAATGATTACAGTATACTCTTAAGTGAGTGGTCTCTTAAGGATATTCAAATGTACAACATTCGTTTCTTTAAAAATAAATCCTGTTATATATAGCTAATATACCAAGTCCTGACTTGCTCTTTTATTATAACTCTTTAGAGGCACTGATGGGTAAATACCATCCCATGTGAATACTGTTCACCATAGCCTTACTTTTATTTAATTTCTGCCAAGAATGCTTAGGAAAGGGAGGGCAAGTGTGCTTTGGAGCAGGTAACAGAAAGCATCCTGGAACCATGTCAAGGAAAGATAACATAGGGTCTGACATGTAAATGATTTGGCAGATCCATGGGGGAAATGGTTCTTGCCCAGTATCTTGAGTATGATTCACGATTGCTCACTTGTGAAAAGCTGCAGCTTGAATTCCAGGGATCAGAGACTTTAATTTCTAGTGTTCTTTATAGTTGATGGTCATTGCTTCTCTGAAAATTGAAGAATGAGTAAATGGGACAGACTTATCATTCCCTGGCTCTTATGCATGTGAATGTAAATAGGGTCTGTGAGAATTAAGGACCGTAACCGCTTTTCTCTGGCACAATGAACACTCCCTGTGTCCAGCCCGAAGGTGGTGACGCCTGTCACAGAACTTGTCAAGGCATTCCTGGCTTCGCTTGGGGATTGGGCTGGATGTCCTCAGAGGTCCTTTCCAATTTTATGATTCCACCATTATGATTTTTATGTAGCTGTGTTGGTGGTACCTGTTATATCGTAATCTCCCCCCTGAGGTTTTATTTAAATTCCTTTTAACTGGTATGCTATATTAGACATTATAAACTATACTTTTTTTTGAAAATTATGATGATTTTAATTCTTATAGCTCCTTTCTTTAACAGGTTCAAATGCTTTGCAAGAATTACTTAAACATATTAATTCAAGCCAACTAATTGAATGCCTACTGTGTTTCTAAGTGCTGTGATAAGCCTTTTTATTTATTTTCTTCATGTACTCTTATTTAATTATGACAAATCCTTGTGAGTTTGGGAAATGATTATGTTCTCAGAGGGATTGGAAAATGCCAAAAAATTTATTTTTTTTAAAGAAAGGAAACGTGAAGTACAAATAGTTGTAATTTCCCATGGGTATATAAAAAACACCCGGGTGGTATTGGCAGGACCAAGTTTCTTACCATAGTGGGTCTGGTCTCCACAGCATACCACCGTACTGGTGTTATCTTAGACTGCCGTGAGTTCTGGTGAAATGAAATGTACTTTGTATCTCTAAGTCTATAATCAACATACTCATTGTTGTGGTTCTAGCTTAGGTTGAAAATATCAGTGTGTGCTATGAATTGTCCATTGGGACATTGCTTCTTCTAAAAGACAGACACACTGATTTAAAAAAAAATTTTTTTGTGTGTTTTTTAAATTTATTATTGAGACAGAGAGAAACAGAGCATTAGTGAGGGGCAGAGAGAGAAAGGGAGACACAATCTGAAGCAGGTTCCAGGCTCTGAGCTGTCAGCACAGAGCCTGATGCAGGACTTGGACCCACAAGAAACACACTGATTTAAAGGACAAATAGTTGGTCACTTGTGGCTTATATTGACTTTGTGACCTGAGCGGGGAGAGAAGGGAGCTTAGAATCTTTTGTGGAGGTAGTCTTTTACTTACAGGTTGTTTTATTTTAATAATATCTAATGTAATAAATATTTACGAATCGTCTTTTGATTCACAAAAAGACACTCTGTCAAATAAGTTCTTATGAAGGCTACCATAGAATATAAGAGGCATAAACAGAAGCTGATTTCTTTCTTCAAAATATAATTAAAAGTTCCTTAAAAAGGAATCATATCTTATGTATCTAGTTAATACAAAAGAGATCCATTTTTAATGTAACAATTAAAAACAAAGTTCAGGGGCTTCATTCTCTAGAAATCTTACTCCTAGTGATATAAAATTAAAGAAAAAAATTTTAATGTTTATTTTTGAGAGAGAGAGACAGAGCACAAGTGGGGGCAGGGCAGAGACAGAGAGGGAGACGCAGAGTCTGAAACAGGCTGCGCTGACAGTTCAGAGCCCAACGCGAGGCTTGAACTCGGGAAAGGTGAGATCATGACTTGCGCTGAAGTCTGAGGCTTAACCTACTGAGCCTCCCAGACTTTCCTAGTGATATAGAATTTTATATGGTTGGGGCACCTGGATGGCTCAGTTGGTTGAGCACCCAACTTTGGCTCAGGTCATGATCTCATGGTTCGTGAGTTCAAGCCCTGCATCAGGCTTGCTACTGTCGGTGCATAGCTTGCTTCGGGTCCTCTCTTCTCTTCTCTCTTTCAGCCCCTCCTCAACTTGAACTCTCTCTCTCAAAAATGGACATTTAAAATAAAGTTTAAATGGTCCAGAGCCATTGCATACTCTTATTACTGAAGATTATTTCATATTCCTAAAGTACTAAATCTTTTCCATTATTTTGATTCTGAAGCATGAAATATTTTCTACTAAATTGAGTGTTACAAAATTGATAGTGTTCTAGTTTTGACTCTCTAAAATGGCAATCTCTCTTTTAATCTACTACGATTCCTTTAGCATGCTTTTGTAAATCATAACAATCTGGCATTGTTGAAGTCGTGCCACATTCCCTAGATGGTACCCTTAGATGGTCCACGTCTGAGCAGCTTGGGCCAGAATTTTACTTGGTTGAAATTCCAGTGGCATTTGTGGTTAGGCATTCCAATCACCTGATGGCCCTGGAATTCTATGTATTTATTTAACCAATCAATCAATGCATTTATTTATTTTCTTATTTCCCTTTATTCCCTTTTCTCTTGGGTATCCAATGTAAACTACATTTGGGTTTTTCTGACATTTTTCCATGCTCATATACACATGAACAAACATGTACACATACATATACAAAGACCTTTCTCAACCAAAATGATATCATACTACATACATTGCAATGCAATCAGCTTTTTAAAAAAATGTAATATTTTATGGAACACCCGAACTAGTATTTAAACTTGTACATTGAAATATGCTTGTGAGCTGGAGGTGGTGGTGGGTAACAGTGGGATTTTGCACATGAAAGCTTGTTTTTTCCCCTCAGAATAGCTGGTAGTTTAGGATGAAGTGGCTTTAATCAAGGACATTCTCAGTATTAATTAACTACCGAATTTATGTGTATAAAAGAGACTGATATGCATAGTTCGAATTAAAATTATTTAAATACTCTCAACTCTTTCCGACTTCTCCCAAACTTGTAAATATCATAAATAAAAAACAAGGAACCCCAGCTAACCAACCCACAATAAAATCAACTCACCAACCAACCAAGCAGCCCACAAACCAGTCAGAGTAAGGTCTGGGCATATTTCAGAATCTGGAGACACTAGGGTTACTGGGTTCACTTTGATCTTCCGTAGCAATAGCCCCTCCCAGTGCAGACTGTGCCCCTAGGCTTAGGTAAGTCAGACATTTGTCATAAAGAGACCCACCTCACTGGATGCTGAGATATCACACTCCAAATGCCTTTCTACAGATATTTCTATGAATCTGAATTGGACCAAGACATTTAAAAATATTTATTAGAAGAGTCTTTGCTGATTGGATTAAAGGACATTATAAGGTCTTTTTCAAAACTATTATTTTATCATACTGTTTGCAACCTTTGGTGAAGAAGTGAATTCATAATGATTCAGTTTCCAGACAATCCCTCTTCCTGACACCCTGTGTCCCTACCACCCAGGAGTTTTTAGGTAAAATGAAAACAACTCAATCATGTGTGAGTTATCTTAACTAAACATTGCCTTGCTTTCGTTTGTGAGGAAAAAAACCCCTAATTAGTTATTAACACTTGCAGCTGTTACTCAACATATTTTTGCCAGGTGACTGCAGTTTTTAATTAGATTTTTAATATGCTTTTTATAAGATATCAGTTTCGTTTGGCTTTTTATTTTTAGCACAAAAACAGTCATAAGGGTTAGGAGCTATTCTTGAGACAAGAAAAATAAGAACTTGTAGGACCTTTGAAAGGCATTTACAGCCACTTTCATCATCCAAACAAGATAATTCTGGAAAGAGAGAAAGGTCAGATAAAGCCAGTAGATTGTGACATTCTGTGAGTTAGTGATATTATACCTGCAGCCAAAAGGTTTGGAGAACTTTGAACTCTCTTCACAGATGTTAATGTAACAGACATGGCAGCACGTTTGCGAGCGCACCCACCGCTATCTGAAAGCAAAAAAATGATATAGCAGAGGCCACAGCAAAGGAGAAAGCACAAGCGGAATCATGCATTTTTAAGTGGAATGTGCCAGACATTCATGAGGGAGATGAACAGTCAGGCTTGGTAACCATGGAATACATCTGCAAATTTCACACCCGCCCCCAACTAAAACAAACAAAACAAACAGAAAATCCAGGAGTCTGTTTTAGCAATAGATGGTGATCCTTAGTGAAAACACAGACTTTATACTAATATCTTAACAGTTTTCTTTAATGAAAACGCAAATATGGAACTCAACTTTGTTTATTCCATTTAAATTCAATTAATATTAAATTATAAGCAGTGCGAGTAGCTTTTAGAGTTATGGACAACCTGTATTTCAGGACTGAGAGCTATGATATAGTATATTTTGTATCCATCATTTAGGTTTTACTGTATTTTAGCTATTTATGATTCCTTAAAGTAGCTTGAATCACTCCTTGAAGTAAGAGTTATTAACTGATACAGATGTGGTCTCTTTGATCAATAGGATTCATAAAGAAACATATATCATTTTAGAAATCCTCTATCTTCCTATTTGGAATCAAAGACAATATTGATATATACAGTATTGAAATGACCAATGTTTAAAAAATTAAATTGCTTTTATACTTTTGAACAATATATATGATCATCTGTATACTTACACTTTCTGGAAATCACAACATGAAATAAAACAAGTGAAAATGCACCAACTATTTTAACGTGATATGAGAAGTTTAGAGTAACAAGACTTCTAAAATTGGAAGGTTCATGTTCTATTTAGGAACGGATTCCAATTTCATTCCCACATTCCTTTGTATATGGAATGTGCAATAAATAGTTTTGCTCCTTCCTCAGGAATGAAAACAACCGAAATTGAATTCTTCTTGGAAGTTATAACAAGAAAAACAAATCATATAACCACCAATGTAATAACATCATTGTATATTGCCACATACTATTCTCCTTTTTTCCCTTTTCCTTTATCTTGTAGAAAAGTATCCACTTTGTTTATTGGAAGTGAGAGAATTTAAGAGTGTTTGGAAGTGCAACTTGAATTATTGGTAAAATCTCAAGCAGTAAGTTCAGTAGAATTTATAATTGGTGGAATGATTCTCTTACCAAAGTATAATTACTTAAATGTTTAAAATAATAATTCCCTAATGCAGACAATAACTAAAGCAGAATGACTTGAAGCAACATAAGTGAAGTCAAGTAAATCAAAGGTCAAACATGGAAAGACACAAATGGTAGAAACATACAGTACTAAAGATATCTCTAAGAGAGGCACCAAAAGGATTTTAGCAAACTGCAAAAAAAAAAAAAAAAAGGCTACAAGAGAGGGGTGTTTTAGGTAATATCACTGAATGTGTGGTGGATAGCAGCTATGAATGATCTAGAAGGATTGTGTAGTGAAGGGTGTTGAACATGGTCCCTGACCTCTAGGAAGTTTTATTTTCTAGTTCTGTTAATCCTGAACACCTGAAAAAATTCAAAATCAGGAGATTCAGGGTTATTCGTTCAACCCATGGTTCCAAAACTGTGTGCGGAGGCACCTGGGCCCCATCAGGAGATTTACAAGGTCTTGGGAGGATATTTTATGTTCTTGAGGAGAACACAGTGCTACCCATCAGACACGGCCGGAAACTACTAGCTTGAACTAGTTCCTGTTTTCAACGTAGTCAGTTGTGTTGTCTGCCTGTAGGGGATATCACATCTGTGAAAAGCAGGGTTTTGGTGATCACTGTGGCAAAAAGCAAGTACCCTCTGAAAATAATTTTGGGCCAGTAAAAGAGAGTGGTGATGTACGCTCTATTTCCATGGTCTGAGAAGTTTTGTGTGTGTTCAATAGGCACACACATCCCGTTAGTAAGTACCTGTGGTTATAAAGAATAAAAAAATGATAACTTTTTAAACTAAAGTGTATTATTTTTTAAATTGCTTCTCAGTTGGTAGAACATAAGTGCTTATTAAGTTGTCTGTGCCTACTGCTTAATAAATAGAATTGTTAGGTATTTCTTTTGGCTTGAGAGTATGGCTGAAAATTCCCAAGCTATCTTGGCATTGTACAACCAGAAAGTGTAGGAACCTCTGGGTTAAACAGTGTCTGTATTCTGAGCTAGGACCTAAATAAAATGATATGAGAATTGGTTTTTTATTAACAGTTTAATAAAGAGCTCCCCTTGAAAAGTTGAGACACTTGTGAAATTGCTAGAACAGAAAAATCTATTGTATTCTGTATCCACTGACTCATGTGTTGATACTTTCTGCTATTCCTTGAAGATAGGTGCAAGATCTCAAAATGAGGATCCTGTCTTGCATATGTCAGGTCATCTTCAAGAGTCCTGATGCTACCCTCATCTTCACACTCATTCATGACCTGCAAGGTGGCAGGTCGTAAATGACTTGCACACTCTTGCACGGATGCTACAGGATTCCTATGAGCTGTTTCCACCTGCAGGGAAACACTCATGGGTAAATCACACACTATGACTTCTCTGATGCCTTTCTCTCCTTCCTTTCTTTAGGAGCTAAGATTGTCCTTGGAAAATAATGGTTCGCAAGTTCTAAGACTGAAAATATAGCATGTGTTGTATATTTCTATACATTGTTTAGACACTTTTGTATGAAAAATGAATCACATTTCTTTGGCTTGTTTATTATGTATTTGACTAAAAAATGAAAAGCTAACTTAAAAGAATTGTTTTCGAAAACTTTAGTGACTGGCACAAGGACATTGAAATAGTAATATATCTCTTTAATGATTGATAGGTAGATAATGAAGACTAGTTTTATGTACAGATATTTAGGGACTACTCTCTACTTTATTTTATAGATAGGGTGACAATGCTTTCTTCAACTTCCTACATAAATATATATATTTTTTTAATAGTAATATTATAGTAGTACTTGGCATTTTAAACAAAAAGGTTCAGTCACTTCCAATCAATTTTGTATGCATCTGTTTGAATGTCAATTTTTATATGCATATATGTGTGTAAATTCACCCAGATAAGCAAAGTAACTATGCAAGTCAGAATTCTATATAGAGCCCCACTCACTCCTTTTAAACGAGAGCATGCTTTAGAGGGTTTTGTTCATGCTGTTGAAGCAATAACTTGGCTCAACTACCCCAGAGACCTAAATATATGCATAAATTTCTCCTTGCCTACTTTGCTATTAAGGATTGAATTCTATGACTAGGAAGATTAATTATTGAATGCATTGTAATGAATATGGCATATTTGGTATAATCACATATTGTACCTCTGTCATTAGTAGGGTTATAATATAAAGGCAAATCAACACTCCACAAAATAGGATACTGGGAAGTTAGATTCAACTTTAATCTGTGAGAAGGTGCCTGGGAACAATCAGTGAATAAAGCTTCCTCAAGTGGGCAGTTTGCTGGAGTGGCACCTCTCACACCATTGCCTTCTCCTGTTCGGCTATGTTCTCTCTATTCTATTTGCTTTCTTCAATCCTTTTCCTTAATAATAATGTCCTTTCATTTCCCATGTCTAACTGCAACATCTCCAACTGTCCAAATGCCTTTACTTAGTTCTTGTCTAGGGTTATCATCTCTCTTGATTTCTAACCCTTCTTTGTAGATTTTGACTATCTCCATTATTCTCATCTTGCCTGTTACTCTGCACATTTATAAGTGCATCTTTGGGGGCCGGCGACCCACACTTCTTTGAGGTCAACTTTAGCAGGTTTCTGCCAACAGGCAACCACGGAATCATGGACAGAAAGACAAATGTCTGTGTCTCTACTTGATCCAGGGATTAGATATTGGTTCTCACCAATGATTGTGAATCCTCCCTCAGAGCATTTTGCTAACAATAAGAGATAGCAACCAGGCAAGCAACTTGAGGTGAGAGAGTGTCCTGGACACCCTTTGCCCTTTGCCATGGAGTAACTGGCTAACTTGCCAATGACCACTGTGGATAGGAAATGGTATTATCTGTGAACACGGCTTCCAGAATTTCAGTGAGAAAGTTGTTTTTCAAAATCACTTGATAGCCAATATAAAAATTTCAAGGGACAAAGGTGAAAATAGAAGTTAAAATATTTCTACTATGGAAAGAAAATTCATATGTACCTAGCATGTGTCACAAGCACTATTACAATTAACTTGTATTATATAATACTGTATTATTATATAATGCAGAGTTCAGAGACCTTGGTCTTGTTAAACCTAGTTGGAGATACTGTTCTCATTCTAAAAATATAATACTTATGACTTTATGTCATAAGAATAATTATGTCATAAGATCTGGAATAATTAAGCTGATATCATATGAAGTTTTGGCACTCTGCTAACATTGCTAACATAAAGTGTTTATAAAAGGAGAACTTTGAATATTTTCTACTGCAGCAATTTGCCTATGAATTTAGGCTATTTTAAGTGAGAAATTACAAATGTATGCATCAAATGAGATGCTATCTTTTCCTAGGGCTCATAGGAGTTAATTTCAAGATATGATATAGAAAAAGGGAGTAAGAGTAGATAGCAAAACAGAAAATTCTACTTTTGATAGCTGTAAGATCGGAGCACAAAAACAAAGAAATCAAGTAATGAATTTAGATTCATCTGATCAGAAGAGCACTAAACTTAATGATTTAGGGCCAAGATGATTTTTGAAGAGTTTAAAACTAACAGAGACAGCATACCTGTGTTCATTTTGACCTTGGAGGGTTTGTTATTAAAATCTTCAGTTTTCCTGTAGAAAGAAAATGATGCATTAATTTGTTCACTAGTATGTGGAACAAAATATCATGAAAGAGTGTTTTTGTTTTGTTTTTGGTGTACCTGTGAGTTGATAGCACATTACCATTAGTCTTATTTTAAATCAGGGTTTTATAAGGTGGGCAGAATGTGTAATTCTATTCTAGTTAAACTTCAGTTACTATTGGTCCTTGATCATAAACATGAACTTGGGTTTTTGTTTAATGATGACCAATAATGGATAAAAATGGAGAGGAATTTAATTGTGTCAAAAATTAAATTTCTTTCATAGACATTTATACTAAGAGTTTTTGTTTTCTAAGCTCGAAAGTTTCTTTAGTTGTTAAGTGTCCTCTTCCAGAATTTTTAAAGGTTGTCTGGCACTTTTAAGTCATTACCTTACATTATTCAATCTATTACATTATTTATTTTGTTTGAGATCATGACCTTACATTATTTAATTTATTACTGGGTCGGTTTCTTCCCAGGGAATATTTGATGAATTGAGCATATATTTTGAGGAAACAATCAAGGAAGATGAGAATCACCTATTTTTTCTTCTTAAGACATAGGAGATACAAATTATGTTTGAAATGAAACCCCATTTATGTTTCAGTATCTGATGCTGTGGTTCTTCCCAATTTAGTGTTTGCTGTGTAACAATTGAGGTTAATTCACTAGAAATGGTTGGTGAACGTTGCTGGCTGTAGAAAAAGTTTGAAGATATTGTGCATTATTTTATGTCATCTGAGATGACCTGATTCTTTCCCTGACATATTCTTTCAGCACATTTTTAGAGTCTCTTGCTTCTCCATACACCAAGACCAAAGGGGAAGGGCATGCTCTCATAGGAAGCAGTTCTTTCAAGAGCAAGAGCTCTGAAGGAGAGGTTTAACCCCAGCCAAGCTGCCTTTGCTCCTGAGTTGGATGAACACGAACGTTTCCAGGCCCAATATTCCGTTTCCATGTATGTCAGCGCTCTTCCATCTGATCACTTCAAATACTTATTTATACATGATGGACAAGTGGGAACAAGGCTGAAATGTAGCAGTCTGTCATGATCTACCAAGAAAGACTTTTGATAAATACATTTTCCCTCAGACTCTACAAAGAGCACCAAGTGAGCTCCTTGTATTTCTTGTCTCTGCAAGAGTTCTTGCCCTCTCTTCCTTTCTGTTTCTCCTGTCCTCATGTGGCTGGCTCTATTCATCAGCTATCTTTTTCTTGCAATATGGCCATTGAAGTTCACCTCTTCCAGAAAGCCTGGTTTTGTTCATCACTACTGTGAAATTTTAATGACAAAATCAAAATGGAAATACCAGCTAAGTACAGTAATACCTATCTTCTCTCCCAGGGTAGGGGGGAAAGATGGTGAGATATAATAGCCTGAGAAAAACACACTTAAATGATAGGAGACTTAATTATGAACCAAGAGGAATAAGATTTCCTTTTGAGAGAGAGAGAGAGAGACAGAGAGAGAGAGAGAGAGAGAGAGAATGAGAGCACGAGTCAGAGAAAAGGGCAGAGGGAGAGAAAGAGAGATACTTAAGCAGGCTCCACACTCAGTGCCGAGCCCTATGCAGGGCTCGCTCCCTCGACCCTGGGATCATGACCTGAGCCGAAATCAAGAGTCAGAAGCTCAACTGACTAAGCCACCCAGGCGCCCCCAAAAAGGATTTCTTTTTAATGACTAGATTAAATTCCTAATACCTTACTTAATAAATACTAAAGCAGCAAAGCATATAGAATGGATAAAACCACAGTCATGAGATTCACCCCAATTTATTTTTTAGAGCTATAAACTGAAAACAATACAGATGATACCCATGTTATGTAGTTTTTGTATCAGCTGATTATGTTGAGTGTCTCTTCTTGCCTGGAGCTGCTGTGTCCAATACTGAGTTACTAAATATTACAGTGAATTTTACAGTAAAATTTCACAGGCCAACTGACTTTACAAAAAGTGAATGAGGGAAACTTCACTCTGATGATTTTTATCTCTTATGTATTCAGTGCATACAGACAAGGAGGGGGGAATATGTCCCGTCCTTCAGAATACACAGAAAGTGTGGCCCTTTGTGAAGCACTCTACCCAGCAGCCTCACCGTGGCTTGTTGTTGAAGAGATGCCAGACACGTCAGGGAGGAAGGCAGTGGTCAGTGCGGGAGCCTTGAGAAAGCTCCATCAAACATACTTATTTTAATCTCTCGGTAGCAAAAGTCTTACTATGTTAACCTTAAATGGATAAAATAAATGGAAAAGGAAAGCCTCAGGGGATGGCTGTGACCAAGTCAGGCAACTGCTAAAACAAGAAGGGATAAACAGTCTCCAAAAATTGAGGACTGTAAAGGACATTTTCCAAAGTGTACTTTATCACTCCTTTTCAGAACTCTTTATGTTAAGAACTATCCTAAGTTTTCATTTATTTATTTATTTGTATTGTTTAACATTTATTTATTTTTGAGAGGCAGAGAGAGACAGAGCATGAGCAGGGGAGGGGTAGAGAGAGAGGGAGACACAGAATCTGAAGCAGGCTCCAGGCTCAGAGCTGTCAGGACAGAGCCAGACGTGGGGCTTGAACCCACGAGCTTGAGATCATGACCTGAGCTAAAGTCAGAAGCTTAACTGACTGAGCCACCCAGGCACCACTGTCCTAAGTTTTTAAGCGGAATGACAAAGATTAGTGTTTGCCTTGGAACAATACTGGTTGGTAAAGAAAACAAACACAAGGAAGGTTAATTCTCAGAATACAAAAGCTGCCAATATAAATTAATAATGTTTTCACTCTAGGCTAGAGAACTAATTGTCAACATTTGTTGTTTGAATTCAAACACAGATACTTACCAAATACCTGCCACGCAAGAAGTAAAACAGGATGGGGGCGGGGGGGGGAGAGCAAAGGTGCCACAAATCCTTGAGCATTTCATCTTTAAAGTGATGTATCCTGTTACTTATAAATGGAATTTTGTGAGGTTTTTAAGCTTCTCATTGTTTTAGATGTCAAAATCTAAAATGACTAATTTCCTAATCAGGCAAGACATTTTCCAAGTTGTGAAAAAAGAGCTACGGGTGATTGAGCTTTCCAGAACAACCTGAAACCAAAAGGCTTCTTGGGTGACTAATAAAAATGCATGATTCAATTTCCATTATTTGGACTAAACCCATTAACAAATCCACAACTGAGAACTCTCTTTAGACAATTGAAATAAAAGTTAATCGAATCTCTTTTGTTCTGTCCTGGAAAAGTGTCTTTGATTGTATTTGCAGAACAAGCATAGATTATTCAGGAAAGCATCAAATTCCTGGAGTGTTTGCAAGGTACTAGAAGTGACAGTATTTCAAGTATTCTCCTCAACTGGAATTGAACCGGGGCCAAGACAATGAAAACTGATGAGAAAATGCAGACTACCGTAACCTTCAGCAAATAGCCCACAGAGCAAAGAACTCTCTGTGCATTAGTGTCAAAATAATTTTCAACGGGTGGTGAGGAGCTGTATTTACTTAAGTTCAGTTCTTGCCAAAGTTTTATATAAAAAGCTACTTTATATGTATACGAATTTGTATATAGCAATCTCTTTGTTTTGGTGTGGGTCACAGCAGCCTTTTTGCCCCAAATGCATATGGCAATAGACTGGGTTTGTTGTTCATGCATGGAGAACAACGGGACGGATGGGGAGTTGCTGAGGGCAAAATACAAGCTGGTACCCTCCCTACCTCCCCGCCCAGGTGCAGTAGGTGTGATATTCCCACGACACTCCTGGCTACCTAAAAACAGAGGACAGTGGAGTAAGTGCTTGCCATGGCAGTGTGTGAAACTGAGGCAAATGAAACATTAAATTCCCTTACTGCCTAGAGCCCATTGACAAGTCATTGAGACCAGCAGAGTGACCTCCCTCTAGGAGCTCAATGGCCTCAAGGATGACACTTTCCTGGGGGCAAAAGAGAACCTTAGCTTAACCTTATTCTAACTCAAGGAGCCTGTAAGTTAAATTCCTTTATCTCACTTGCCCCAAGATACATGCGGCAATCATATTCCAAGCTTATGACCCAGGGATTTAAAGTGTCTCATGACTGAGATTGTATTAAATTGTAACAAATGGCATTTCCCTAGCAACAGCTAGTCCCTCAAGGTCCTGGAAACCTTGCTTCCACAATACCTTAAAGACTTACTCTATCCCCGACCCCCTCCCAACCTGAGGGTATATAATGAGTTACTCAATACAACCCCATTGTAGCCCCTCCTGCCCATGGGTCCTGTCCCTGTGCTTTAATAAAATCACCTTTTCGCACCAAAGACATTTTTAAGACTTCTTCTTGGCCTTTGGCTCCAGATCCCATGAACTCCCATCCATGCCCAAATGTCATCAATGACTTTGTGTCTGTAACCTTTTAATTCTGCTTGAATTTCTTTTGATGGCCTAACATTCATTTTATTCTTATGGATCAGAGCAATCTTTATTCCCAACAGGCATATGACCATAGATTGGTTAATTTAACTTTTGAATGAGGGTCCTAAGAAGTTGTTTGAGTGTTCATGCATAGGCACCAACATGACTTTGCATTCGTAATCCTGTAATTGTACTTGAATTTGCTTGTTTATCAGGCATCCCATTCTGAAAGAAGCAGAGGCAAAATTCTGTCCTCAAGTTTGGCCAAGAATTCTGCGTAAGTCTTTTTATTTTTGTAGACTCAAATTTAAGCACCATCTATAAAACTATAGGACTAAATTTTAGTTTGGCTAATGTGAGAATTTGTCTAAAAGACTTTCCATAGAATAATTTTAATCCAATAATTGCTAGGGTTATTTTGAAATTGACCTGTTCACAGTTCAGATGTTACTTAGAAGAAAGGAAACAGTCTAAGTGGTAGGAAAACATTGAGGGATGTTAGATTTTTTAGAGACGTAGTTTAAACACAAGAATAAAAATGATGCATGCTGAGGTTATGCATCAGATTTTTGACCAGAATTTACTTTGGAATGGATCATGTGTACCATTCTCTGGATAAACTGTTGAGTCGTCTCAACAGTCTTTCTCTTTCTTTTCCTGGCAGTGGTAGGATTATAGGTATTTTTTTAAAGTTTTAATTAATGAATGAATTTATTTTTGAGAGAGCGAGAGAAAGTGCAAGTGGGAAAGGGGCAGAGAGAGAGAGAGAGACAGAATCCGGAGCAGACTCCTCACTGTCAGCACAAAGCCTGATGCAGGGCTTCAACTCACCAATTGTGAGATCAAGACCCAACGTCAGATCATAAGTGGGATGCTTAACTGACTGAGCCACCAAGGTCCCCTTTTTAAGGGATTACAAGTATTCTTTAAATGTTTTTTTAATGCTTATTTATTTCTGAGAGAGAGAGAGAGAGACAGACTGCAAGCAGGGGAGAGGCAGAGAAAGAGGGAGACACAGAATCCGAAGCAGGCTTCAGGCTCTGAGCTGTCAGCACAGAGCTCAACGCGGGGCTGGAACTCATGAACCACAAGGTCATGACTTGAGTTGAAGTCGGATACTTAAGCAAGTGAGCCACCCGGGCACCCCAAGATTGGAAGTATTCTTAAGTGCCAAATGATTTTACTTTTCAATTATAATCAAATGACTTAATTTAGGTTGATTACATTTGTCTTTTCTGTCAATGTGATGTTTAAAAACTTTCACAGGAGATACCCCAACCAGATTCTCTTGTCCTTTATAGTCTCTGAATTTAGAAACATAAGAATCCACATCAACCCTTTCTCTGAATGGTTTCCCCAAATTGACAGCTGGTATAGGACACTGACTCAGGGACTCCTCGGATGTCACAGTTAATAGTAAGAACATGGTTGTCCATACTCAGCCTTCAAGAACTAAGAATTCCCCCCAACATTCCCAGCTGATGGTATCTGAAGATCGGTTCTTATTCATGAGCCAAATTATCCAGAGCATTTGTACATGAATGCTAGGGTCAGAACACATTCGACATCATTTCTAGGAATAAAGAGAGACATTACCATGAATAGTGAAGAGCAAAGAACATGAGGTCATTGCTTATTTTTATAAGAATATACAAAATATTTTTAAAACCAAATTTAACCAAAACATTCTTTCATATCAAATATCCTGATACCTGGAAAAATTTCCTGAAGAATAGCATGTTTAAAATGGAAATGAGCAATTTTCCTTTTGAGACTTTACAAAGCAAGCTAGTCAAAACTTGTAACAGATTTTTCCTGAAGACTATAGTGATTAGAAGAAGTCAATCACTTGGTAAATAATTTTCTTTCTGAAGCTATTCCAAAGCCTCAAAATCTGTGAATCATTCTCTTCTTTAATTATAAAAGAATGCTGACTTCTTTTCACATTACATGTCACATGATTTAATTTAAAAATATTTATTTGTAAATATTTATAAATATTTAATTTAAATATATTACTCTAGTACCCTACCTTCATTGGATTTTTAACTTTTATAATGAGGATGGTAATAAAATACATCTAAATACTTAAAAATGAATACTTTTTTTTTCTAAAACAAAGTCATTTGTTCAAAAGTACTAGAAAAAATTCCATTGGCTTCTATTATGTGAATCTACAGCTAAATGGGTTTCTAATAAAAAAAAAAAAAGCAGATTTCTAATGGAGATCTGATGAGTCAGGCACATTATCAAAGAGACAAGTGAGGAATTAATAGAATATAGGAACACATGTTACAGATGAACTGAGTAGTGTTGGAAGGATAGGTTACGGAGTCAGGCAGACCTAGATTCAAAATCCAATTCGACCTACTTCCAACCATCTCAACAATTCAACAGTAGCAACAGCAGCAGGATCAAACCTATCCTCTCCACCTGTGCAGTAAACCATCCCCAAATTGGCATTATTCTAATTCATCAATATTTCAGGTAGTTTGAGGCCTACCTTTTATCTTTGATTGAGTCTTGACAACATGATCTAGACTTTTCTGAAAATATATAGGACATTATTTTATTGCTTTAAATTGAAGTGGGATGGGGTGCCTGGGTGGCTGGGTTGGTTAAGCATCCAACTCTTCATTTTGGCTCAGGTCATGATGTCAGGGTTTGTGAGATGGAGCCCTGAGTGGGGCTTCATGCTGGCAGCAGGGCACTCAACTGGGATTCTCTCTCTCTCACTCCACTGGCTCTCTCTCTGCCCCTCTCCCGCTCCCCTTCATTCATGTGCATCAATGCATTTGTACACACTCTCTCTCAAAATAAATAAACATTAAAAAATGAGGATCTATGGTTTATTGGGTTGATTTGTGTGTCTTTTCCCATCCCCTAATTATTCCATCCCCCGTTTAGCAATTGAAAAGGAATTCTGCTTTCTAGGCAACTTTTCTTTCTCCTTAACCAGAGCCTTCAAACTGAGGTTTTCTTTTCTCCACACTGCAGTCCACAAGAGGAGATAGGCCCACAGAAATAGTTAAATCAAACACTTGTCTCCTAGCCCAGCTAAGTTATTGTTCGCGAACCTAAGGGAGAGTGACACTTAAAAGTTGTGACAATTAGCTTTTTATAAATCTTTTTCCCATTACCTTTGACAGTTTATAGCCCAAGGGTGACAGTCAGAGGAAAGAGATGTCCATAACACGTCACACAAATAATTGTGTGACAAATGGCTGTGATAAACATCCTGCTGACAGCCATTTCTATTTAGCTTCCTGAGTGAAAGTATCTCGCCTTATTCCACCACTGTACAGACCACCATCAATTTTTATTTTGAGCAGCAAATCTTTGATCTCTTGAAAGAATCATTTACTTCTTTTGTAATTTGGAAGAAGTAAAACTGTCTCTATCTGTGGATAACATTATATATTGAAAACGCTAAAAACTCTACCAAATTCCATTAAATATTAGAAGTAATAAACAAATTCAGTAAGGTTTCAGGATTTTTAAAAATGTTTTATTTATTTTTGATACAGAGAGAGACAGAGCATGAGAGGGGGAGGGACAGAGAGAGAAGGAGACAAAGAACCGGAAGCAGGCTCCAGGCTCTGAGCTAGCTGTCAGCACAGAGCCTGACGCGGGGCTCGAACCCATGAATGTGAGATCTGACCAGAGCTGAAGTCGGAGGGTTAACCGACTGAGCCACCCAGGTGTCCCAAGGATTTAAAACCAATATGGAAAATCAGTGTATTTCCATACACTAATAATGAAATATCAGAAAGAAAAATTAAGAAAATGCATAACTGTGTTAAAAGAAAAACTACCTAGGAATAAATGTAACCAAGGAAGTGAAAAATCTGTATCCTAGAAACTATAAGACATTGATAAATGAAATGGAAGAACACACAAATAAATGAAAAAAGATACTCATGGATTGGGAAGAATTAATATTATTAAAATGTCCATACTACCTAAGACAATCTACAGATTCAATGCAATCTTTATCAAATTCCAATCACATTTTTCACAGAAATGGAACAAAAAATCCCAAAATTTGTGTGGAAATACAAAAGACCCCAAAACAATCTTGAGAAAGAAGAGGAAAGTGGGAGGCATCATACTTCCCGATTTCAAGTGGGAATCAAAACAGTATGGTATTGGCATAAAAACAGACACATAGATCAATGAAACAGAATAGAGAAGCTAGGAATAAACCTATTTGTATGTCATCAATTAATTTGACAAAGGAGTCAAGAAACTAAATGGGGAAAGTATAATCTCTTCAATAAATGGTTTGGGAAACCTGGACAGCTAGGTGCAAAGAAAGAAAACTGGACCCCTATCTCACACCATATGCAAAACTCAACTCAAAATTGATTAAAGACTTGAACATAACACCTGAAATCATAACAACCCTAGAAAAAAATAGGGGATAAGCTACTTGACATTGGACTTGGTGATGAGCTTTTGGATTTGACAATAAAAACAAGGAAATAAACTCAAAAGTAAACAAGTGGAAGTACATCAAACTAAAAACATCTATACAATGGGGTGCCCAGCTGGGTCAGTTGGAAGAGCATGTAACTTTTGATCTCAGGGTTGTGACTTTGAGTCCTATGTTGGGTGTAGAGATTACTTAAAAAATAAATAAGCGTTTAAAAAAATAAAAATAAAAACTTCTATACATCAAGGGAAACCAGTAAGAGGAAAAGGGAGCCTATAGAATGGGAGAAAATATTTGCAAATCATGTGTCTGATAGGGGATTAATATCTGAAATATATAAACAACTCATACAACTCAATTGCAAAACAAACAAACAGAGCCCCCCAAACCAAAAAGCAACAACAAATTTGATTAAAAAGTAAGCAGAGGAAAATGAATAGACAGACATATTCCCAAAGAAGACAAACAAATGGGCAACAGGTACATGAAAAGTTTCTCAGTATCACTAATCATTAGGGAAATGCAGATCAAAACCAAGACATCACTCCTCATGCTTGTTAGAGTGGCTTTCATCAAGAAGACAAGAGTTAAGAAGTGCTGGTAAGGGTGTGGAGAAAAGGGTGCCCACAGGCATTGTTGGCGGGATGAATGGGTGCAACTACTATGGAAAACAGTATGAAGTTTCCTCAAACAATTAAAAATAGGTCTACCATAAAATCTAGCAATCTCTCTTGGGGTATATATCCAAAGAAAATGAATACAGGATATTGGAGAGGTGTCGGCACTGCCATATCTATTGCAGTATTATTCACAATAGCCAAGATATGGAAACAGCTTATGTGTCCACCAAATGATGAATGGATAGAGAAGATGTGATATGTACACGCATACACATAATGGAATATTACTGAGCCATGAGAAAGAAGAAAATCCTGCTACTTGAGACAACATGGATGGACCTTGAGGGCATTATGCTAAGTGAAATAAGTCAGAGAAAGGCAAGTATTGCATGGTATAACTCATACGTAGAATCTATATTTTAAAAAAGTTGAAATATAGAAACAGAGAGTGTAAAATAGTTTCCAGGGGCTAGAGGATGGGGAAGATAAGAAGTCAGTAAAAGTTATAAGATAGACAGGATCTGAGCATATTATGTGAAATGTGGTGATAACACTGTATTGCACACTTAAAATTTGCTAAGAGAGTAGAACCTCAGTGTTCTCACCAAAAATAAAAGGGTGTGTGTGTGTACACATGTGAAGCGATCGATGTGTTAATGAGCTGGCGGGAATCCCTTCACAGTGTATAAACATATCAAACTACCATGATGTACACTTCAATATCTCAGAATTTTATATGTCAATTATACCTCCAATAAAGTTGAAATGAAAAAAAGCGAATACACGCTTTTGTGCCATGTAAAAGAAATAAAGGAATAAAAGAACTGTTAAAAAACAGTTATGAGTTTTGCTAAATAAGTTTCCCCCTACTTTCAATTTTCAAAACTTTCATTTTAATTTTTTATTTTTTCCTTTAAATTTTATATATTGATATCTAACTCTAATCTAGTTTTGCCTGTATCATACTTAGAATTCAATGGATGTGAACATTAAATGCTATGGTAGGAGAAGAGAAGTATCATTTTATGTGTGTTTTATTTTTAAAATCCCAACTTTGGAAAAGGATCTTAGATCAGTTTACTCATTTTTGAGATTAGGCATTTCAGGTTAGGAGAAATGACTGCTTCAAGATCAAATATCCTCAAAAGTACTCAGAAGTGGCTTAGATCCCCAGACTAAGCAAAGAACATTCGTCTCTCTTTAAGGTGTCTAAAAATGTCAGTTGAAATCAAGATAATTCTCCTCAATACATCACAATTAATTACAATACATTACGTCAGCATAGTGCTAAAGTGCTGAATCATTTGTGGCAGGGTTTAAAGGAAAGAATGAAATATCAGGAGAAGGCTAATCTGGTTGATGAATAAATAAGGGCTTTTGACAGAAGGCTGTATATTTATTTTTCTAATACTAATATGAAAATAGTGGCTGTTTGTAACAAGGATTCCTTTTGCCCAACTCCTGCAGTAGTCCAAATGGAGAGCTTTATTTAGCTAAAGCCCAGACTAATAGCTATAGATGGCTGTATTTTCAGAAAACCTTGGAATCTTAAGTTAATGTTTATTCTAATGTATTTCCATGATTAGGAAATGTTATTTTATGAAATGACTACAGTTAAGCAATCCTGCTTATTGTTAATTGATTGTGAAAAAAAGTTACACGTTTCTACTGATTGAACACATGTGCTTCCTGAAACACCTGAAATAATGCTTCTGTAACTTAGCGATGTCAAAGTACCCTTCGACCATATTATTGACAGTATCCTGCCAGCAGTATTATAAACCTGTGTATGTGTCTAGATATCAAATGGGTAAATGCTATTTGCTATGTGAAATTTGGAAAAAAAATATTGGGGGGGTAGTAGAAATTTGCTTCAATTTGTTTAAAAACCCATGGAAGAATATAATGGGCCAATGGAGGAAAATACAGGAAAGTTTCAATTTATTAAAATTTGGAATTTCTAGAATTTTTTCAACAGTGGAGAGTTTATGACATTCTTCATTTGGATCTAGTGAAAATAGATAATAAAGATAGGTATCTTTTATTGTTAAGATTATTTATTTTTGATAAAAGAAATGTATCACCATCATCATCATCATCATTTTCATACCATTATTTCTTTGGAGCACAAGAATGGCTTGCTAGATTTCATCAAGAAATTTGGCAAAATTCTTCATGCCGTCTCTGTGGCCCTGCAATTTGGCTAACC
Organism: Suricata suricatta; assembly: GCF_006229205.1. Taxonomy (NCBI): domain Eukaryota; kingdom Metazoa; phylum Chordata; class Mammalia; order Carnivora; family Herpestidae; genus Suricata; species Suricata suricatta. The sequence goes on from NC_043700.1 coordinate 15,370,672, forward strand.
AAATCACTTTATCTGAAGTAAGTCTAGGGGCTTTACCAGACTATAACTATAGTTGTTGGAAAACATAATTAGGTCACTGTATAAGTGAATAGTGGTTATTTGTATAAATCAAGAAGAATGTGTTCCTACTTTTACGGCCATGTTAGGAATTCGTTACCTCGATTTAAAAATGCCCTTTTTTGTGTGTTTGCCCGTGAACCAGCCTGTCATGGATGTGAGTGCGTAAGCAGGCTTTAGAGGCTGTCACTGAATGCTGAAGGGAGGCTAGATGAGACCACAGAATGATTTGGTAGAAACAACATAGTGAGCTACCAGGTAGGTGTTGGCACAGGTAAGAAGAATTACCAGCATATCCATTGCTTTTGTTGTTGTTACTGTTTTTTTTTCTGTCATCTCAGGGAAATTGTCTCGGTGGCTTTCAGGGTCAGTGCTCTCAAATAATCCACATGTATGCTTTGCGTTGATGGGAAGATAGATGTACAACAGTTCCAATGGGAAGTTTTAGTAGTCCCTTAAGATGGACCTGAATTTAAGAAACATGATGTCCAGATTGCTAGGTTTTTAACAATCTGGTAAATGAGACTGTCCTAGAACTAAAAGCTTTAAGATTTCTGAATTATACAACAAAACAGCAGTTGATATCTATTGGTGTTTTGTTCAGCAAAATGCCTACCCAAGTGACCTCACTTCTAGTTCTTACCCAACTCCCCTGGTCCCAGCATTCTTCCTTTTTTATACCTAATATAGGCCTTCATACTCTGCCACTATTTAAAGCTAAAACTTTCACTCAATCTACCTAAAATAGGCAAAGAAAACAAAATACAAATTTATACTTAAATTATACATTGGAGAACACTAAAACTTATTTGAACTAAGATTTTGCCATTTTATAATATCCTTACTTATTTGACATGGTGGCTAAATCCCAAAATGGGTGGAATGTTCTTTAAGATGATTGTTGGGTATATTTCAATGTATGTAGTTAAATCTTGTTTGATCTACTCTTTATCAGCCTTCCCCACCCCCACACCCCCACCCCGCTGCCATCTATGGAAACAAGCGCTCCATTTTTTCCATCTACCCTAGAACTCCACTGCTCTTTGAAAAGCAGAAAAGATTTCATCTTGACTTCCCAACTGCGTGAGGACATAAGCTCTTTCAGGGCAGGTTGGTTTCACCTACAGGGGAAGCAACGGCATGGAGGCTTGAACGCAAAGACCCAGGCTGGGCTTTGTGTTCACATGGACTCTGCTGTTCTACCTCAGGTTCACAGGTGGAGTCTGTGTCTCTGTGGACATCCCCATGACCAAAATCTGATACTCACTGACTTCAGTATCATTTTTTCTTTTTTAATGGGGAGCAAAAGCATTGCCTTATTTCTATTGCAGCATTTGGGTAATAGAACTCTAGAAACGGAGTTGTGACCATGTGCCATTATACTCATTCCATCGCATGTTTGAGAAGAGGGGTCACTTTTGAATGGTACAAAGAAAATTTCTAATGTGAACTCATTATTGTTGGGATGTTGGCTGTCTGCCCTTCCTGTGTCAGAGTTGAGGATAAGAAAATGTAGGTCATCATATTATAATATATCAATATATAAATGTATTATACACCTTAAATTTATACAATGTTATAGGTGAGTTATATCTTGATTTTTAGAAAGTAGCTCCTATTGGGAGGGAGCAAAAAACAATGGATAGGCTCTAAGTTAGTAACTTTCTTGTAGGAGTGGCAACTTCAGAAATATATACACACTCATCGACAGCTGGTAAGTGACAGAATCAGGGGTCAACAACCCAGATTTTTAGGGAATTTCAGGTACTTGCTTTTAACATCCCATTATATCCTAAAGTGGGTATTCATCTTGAGTCTTATGTGTGAATGTGTGCTTGGGCAAACCACTGCACGCACACCTTTGGGCCTGAGTCTTTTCCTTTATAAAATGAAAGACTTGTTTTAAAATTCGAAAGCACATAAGGCCCTTTTATGGTCTGAAATTTTCCTCAATCAAAGAAGGATATATTTGGTTGACGGATATTTATTGACCTTTCCCATACAAACCAATCTTTTTATGAACAAGATTATATATGATACTAAGTGGAATCTAACTGGAAGTCAATATATTAAAAAATATTTTAATACACTTTTTTTTGAGAGTAGGGGAGGGGCAAAGAGAGGAGGCACAGAATCTGAAGCAGGCTCCAGGCTCTGAGCTGTCAGTACAGAGCCAGATGCAGGGCTTGAACCCACGGACCACGAGATCATGACCTGAGCAGAAGTCAGATGCTCAACTGACTAAGCCACTCAGGTGCCCTAGGGGTCAATATTTTAATGACTCATTTATATATTAAAATTCAGAATAAAGAGACTTTTAAAAAACCGTATTTCTCTTTTTCTTTTTAGTTTATTTATTTTGAGAAAAAGAGTGCATGAGCAGGGGAGAACAGAGAGAGAGAGAGAGAGAGAGAGAGAGAGACAACCCCAAAGAGGCTCTGCACCTTTAGCACAGAGTTTAATGTGGGATTAAACTCATGAACTCTGAGATCATGACCTTAGTGGAAATCAAGGGTCAGCCACTCAACTAACCGAGCTGCCACAGGTGCCCCAGAGATCTGTATTTCTAATAGTATCAGAATGAGATGGATATGTAATAATACAAGTCAAAGCTATTATTTATATGTGTCTCCTTCTTAGCTACCAAGGTTACATGACTCCAGAAACAAGATCTATGGGATTCTCTCTCTATAACAATATTGTCTTCACATACTAACTCAAAAGCCATTCAAATGAGATGACCAATTTTAGGATTTCATCTTGCCTATAATCATATGCATTTTAGAAATCTATACCAAGACAGTTTGCATAAAAGTAAAATTTAGTCAATAAATTAACATGACTTTTGTAAAGTCTTTTCTCACCATAGGTGGTGTGGTGTTGGTCGGGAGTGTGGAGGTGACAGGAATCATTGATTATTTTGTTTTCTATTAGAGTTTGCAGGAGAGAAACCCTTTAAAGGGTTTTATAGATGCCTGGATGGCTCAGTTGGCTAAGTGTCTGATTCTTGGTTTTGGCTAAGGTTGTGATTTCACAGTTTGTAAGTTCAAGCCCCCCATCAATGCAGGTTCACATTCCAAATGTTATATTCTTTTGCATGTCTCGTATTTCAAATAGGAAAGTCTATTGACCTTTGAAGAGACAAAAGGCTGAGAGATCTTAAGCACATTGTGTTCCAAACCAATAATTTCATTACATTTTCTTTCTGGCTAAATCAGTCATGTCATCACTTGCTAAATTGCCATAGCATGGGAAGTATTGTGACATTTGAAGTTATTTTTCACATGGATGATTACTGCTCCATCTTTGGTTACTATTGGAAAAATTAGGTATCAGGCCCACAAACAAATTGCCAAAGTCTTATGAGCCACAAAAATTTTGGTAAGCCTTTTTCCCTTTTCAGAAGTTTTTTAATTAGAATGTTTGCCTGATATGATTTGATATGCTTGGCTATTTGTAAAACTACTATGTGATGAATGTATCATTAATTTGAAGTGATTGAGAAAGACCATCTGAAATAGGGGGAAGGGTGAATTGTGGAAGAAACAATTTATTTTCCTTTAAAAATAGAGCTTAACTCTAGGTCCAGGAAATAATGTCCAAGCTGTGTCCTTACGGGTCCTATTTTTTAAAAAATGTTTATTTATTTATTTTGAGAGAGAGAGACCAAGAGTGAGCGGGTGGGCAGGGGGCAGAGAGAGATGGAGAAAGAGAGAAAGAGGGAGGGAGAGAATCCCAAGCAGTCTCTGTGCTGTCAGTGCAGAGCCTGACATGAGGCTCAATCTCATGAACTGTGAAATCATGACCTGGGGTGATAACAAGAGTCAGACACTCAACTGACAGAGCTATCTAGGTGCCCCTTTAAGGGTCCTATTTTAATGAACACAGAAGAATGATTTATACACAAAATGTCAATTCACATGTAGCAAATGTTTCAAAAAAGGTTTATGTAGTGTAAGGATTTATGCTAACATGTTGTGTAAGATCCTGGCTTTTATAGATGCCTGGATGGCTCAATTGGCTAAGTGTCTGATTCTTGGTTTTGGCTAAGGTTGTGATTTCACAGTTTGTGAGTTCAAGCCCCACATCAGGCTCTGTGCTGACAGTGCAGAGCCTGCTTGGGATTCTCTCTCTCCCCACCTCCTGTACTTTCTCTTTCTCTCAAAATAAATAAACTTTTAAAAAAGAACTTAGCTTTTAATATCATCAAAGGTAAATGACAGCCTAGGTAGACCCTCATTCAATTATCCCAATTTCTAAATTGTGCATTTAAGGTACAATTCAAATATACTTTCTATTTATTTCCCATCTCAGGCTGGGCTCATGATATTCCACCCTCCCCAAACCTCACCCCATTTCCCATCATTCCCTAATGTAAGGAATGGCACAAACTATTCTTTAGTTAATTCATCAATCCATTAATCAAACATTTTGGGAGCCAGTCACTGTATAAGTAGAACTTGGTGTTTACTCTTGTCATTTCTTTCTCCCTTAACTCTCTGTGTTTTGAGAAGTAAAACAAGAGACATTTAGCTCCAGAAAGGACAACATACGTCTGTCTAAGCCTTATGGTTCATTTGGTCAAGAGATTTGTGTGGGAGATGATAAGCATTTTTAGGTTTTTGGATTTTATGCAGGCCAAATACAGGTTAAGCACAGACACAGTTTAACACCCAGAGTCGGGGAGAGAGGAGCACATGATGAGCTAATGGTGATCCAGAGACTAATATAGTTGCTTCATGTCCCCATGGTATCAGCGAACCCTAAATGGATGATCTTCCTGTAGTAAACATGTAGGGGCAGCTTGGCAGATGAAAGTAGGAGAAAAAGCACCACACACACTCACACTCACACACACACACACACACACACACACACACACACACACACACACTCACATTTTCCTTGCCCAGTTGTCTCACAGGCCACTTGTTTCTAGATACTTTTATCCTCCTGGTTTAGTGTATGACTCCCTCAAAGATGGCAGGTGTTAAAGCTTCAAAGAAATAACCACATCCCTTTTGGTCAGATTTATTATCTAGTAAGACAAGACTATCTTTGTCTTAGCAAAAACTCTTTAGGAAAACATGCAATGAGACGAATAACTTTAATAATACAGGACATACTCATTACTCAGGTACTTAAAGTTTAGTATTACATATTCTCTAAGCAGACATTAATAGTGGGGCCTTTTTTCTCTGCCATCCCTTCCACCCCTCATGATGTCTGGGAGGCAGTATTTGCTCAGTAAATGTACAGAGAATGAAGACATCCTCACTTGGGGGCATGCAGGGATGATTGCCATCGTAAGGCAGTTTGTTGGGGACAGAGACCAGGCAAAGAAGCTCGACAGTTGCCCTCACTTGCTCATAACAGGCCCTGCCTTCATTTTTACTAGATTATCTATGACCTTTTGAAGTTTTTTTTATCTGAATGTAATGGGTTTTTTTCCCAGAATATGTCACTTCACGACTCTTTGAATGATTTAGAGGTATCAGGCTAACACATCCACACTCATTCCTGAAAATCACTGGCAAACGTTGAGATTGGTGGAACCTCTTTTGCTGGTTGGCAGGATGGTTTTGTTTGAAATATGAAGTGTATTTAAGAAGTTCTTTGGAATCGTGAGTTTCACCAATAGTAATGAATATGCTATGCCTGCCACACTGATTTAACCAATACCAAATCACCAATTTATATCATACATTCTAAACAAAGGCATTGTCACTGTGTGAGCCCTAAACAGTAACATGACCTATCATTTGGTTTTTCCAAGAGAAGAAGACTAATTACTATTTATATTTTACAAAAATCCTCAGTACATATACTGTTTATATCTAGCTTATCCCAGCCAAAATGGATCAACAAAAACAAGCAACAGCTCACCTCTGTTATCTTTTAATTACTTGTAATATAACATTACTGGGATTGATTCTAACAATGCACAATGATTGTTGTTACTTTGGGGGTGTGTCTCAAGGATATATAACTGGATAACTTGTGATTCTTGGTTCATGATAAAGCTTTATCATAGGTCCACATGTCTCTCCTTCCCTCTCTTCCTCTCTTACCCAGAATACCTATCTACCCACTGTCTAAAGTGAAAGATAGACTTGGATAGGAACCTGCATCTAACCAGATGGTCTGGGCCACTATTTCATCTTTCATTTCCGCATACCTCAAGTAGCCGTCATTCTGAATTCCATGTGGGGCATTCTCTTGCTTTCCTTTTTATTAGTTTCCTTGAATATATGTATCCTCTCTTTATTTTAGTTGTGTTTATCTTTATAATGATGTCATGATGCTGGATATAATTGTATTGCTAAAATCCGTCCTTATTTTTGCCTGTTCCTGTAGTGTGCTCATTTTGCCTCCTGTGTAATATTCTATTGTGTGAATATACCAATTTGCATATTTACTTCCTTGTTGGTGGAAATTTGGGTTGCTCCTAGATTTTTGCTATTTAGCTATTTTGAATCATAGTGCTGCTATAAATATTTACATAGACGTTTCTTATTGCTTTGCTTTTTAATTGCTCACCAGAGAATTTAAATGGTAATAATAACTTATAAGTGCTTTTTGTGTGCCAGGAACTATTCTAAGTGTATTTACATATATATTAATTCACTTGAGGCTTACAACAACCAAATGAGGAAAATACTATTGTTATTTTACTAATAAAGAAAGAAAACTCAGAGAAGTTAAGAAACTTGCACAAGCTCACACAGCAATTAAGTAGCAGAGTCAAGCTTGGGAATCCAAGCAGTTTGGCTTCAGAATTTATGTTCTCAAACACTGCATTATAATGTGTTTCTTATATCTAAGAACCTGAAGGATTACAACAGTTAATAAATATATAACTTAGGTATTGACCAAAATTTCAGTCTAGGACTACCATAATTTGGATTGATCAGTGTCTAGCATAACCTGTAAAAAGCAATACTGAAAATGCTCATGCATATTATAACTACCCTAAAACATATTGCATATAAACTTTCTTGTACATTTTTTTATCATAGGCATAAGATTCTTCATGAAACTGTTTCAAGAGAGGACCACTGTTTTTATTTTTAAAGTAATCTCTACATCCAACATGGGTACTCAAACTCACCACCCCAAGGTCAAGAGCCATATACTCTTGAACCAGCCAGGTGCCCCTAGGATATTTGATGCTGCAGATATACCTCCACACCAGTGGTGGCGCTTCTCTGAGGCATTTCCCACAGACATCTTCGAGTGCATCACTCCAGATCAAAATCCTACCAGGCTCAAGGCCTACCTTCATTCCCCTTTAAGGAGCACCGGCTTTTCCTATGCCTTTGTGTTAAGGGCACGATCTGGGCCCCGGGTGGTTCTCACGTGATCAGATAATGAGTTTAAGGCAGAGGTGACTTCCTTGGATTCTCAATTTTCAGAGGAGGAGAGCAAAATTGCCATCAGTCAGTACAGCAGCACTCTCAAAAGTGTATGGAAGTTGTGGCAAACATCAATCATGTCATTCCTAAGGTTCCTATTTGTTATTATGTAACAACCCATAATCAAAACATTTAGTCCAGAAACTCTATTGTCATAGGCACATGTAAAATATAAAGACAGGAAGCACAGACGGGGTTTGTTTATTTTGCAAACACTGAAGCCATCATCAGGGCCACCCTTTGTGGCTCCATTAATTTCTTGTTCATCCTGATTCTGAAGGTTTAGTCTCAAGAGGAAGAAGAGTGAGCCATCAGTTGGATGAGTCATATTTTGGTTATAATCACAGGAACATTAAAAAATGAAATCATTTTATTCAGCTGAACGAACCTTATAAAAAGTAAACTACTTCATATACATTTGGCAAAAGACTCATTAGCTATTTTGAGCTCTTCCTGGAATTATCTTGCCCATTTTCCCCACCCTCCATGACTCCTATTTCCAGCTCTCTCCTTGCCCAGTGCTTTCCTGGTTGTGTTAATAAAGTAGAAGGGAGGAAGAAACATGTGGTTTTGACAACCTTCAAATCATTAAGGCAAGGGGGAGGGGCCCCCACAACCAGTCATCTTTGAAAAGTGAGCATCTTTCAAAGACAAATATATTTTCAAGACATTTTAATATCATCTTTATCATTGCGCTTACATACTCTCTCCTCAGATCTGAATTAGAACATGACTTCTGGCTTTCCCATCGTTAGCTAGATCTGTATTGGCTTCCACGCGTGTCAATGCCTACGTCCCTCTCCCTTTTCTCCTTCTCTCCAAGGCAGATTTTCCAATACATACCAACACTTAAATGTCAAAGCTAATGACATATGTACTTGAAATCCTCTCCTATCATTTGTCAAAAATTTCAATTCAGTTCTTGTGAACCAAAGAGATTTCCAGCACTTTTTCGTATTTTTATTTCTAAAGAGTGAAAATGTCATTATTACCCAAAGCAATCTAGACATTCAATGCAATCCCCATCAAAATTGCACCAAAATTCTTCTCAAAGCTAGAACAAACTATCCTCAAATTCGTATGGAACCACAAAAGACCCCGAATAGCCAAAGTCATATTGAAGAAGAAGACCAAAACGGGAGGCATCACAATCCCAGACTTTAGCCTCTACTACAAAGCTGTCATCATCAAGACAGGATGGTATTGGCACAAAAACAGACACATAGACCAATGGAATAGAATAGAGAATCCAGAGCTGGGCCCACAAATGTACGGTCAATTAATTTTTGACAAAGCAGGAAAGGGCATCCGATGGAAAAAAAGGCTGCCTCTTTAGCAGGTGGTGCTGGGAGAACTGGACAGCAACATGCAGAAGAATGAAACTAGACCACTTTCTTACACCATACACAAAAATGGTGGTAATGGAGAAGGGCACATGTGGGCACCCAGTGGGGTGTTATATGGAAACCAATTGACAATAAACTATTAAAAAAATAAAAAAATAAAAATGACACTAAATTGACAATAAGGAAGCTTTCATTTTGTTAAAACTAAATGGGAGATTTCAAAGAAAAACAAATCTTAGGGTCAGGATAATTACTAGTGACTTTTTCCTCCAATGTTCGAAGTGCCTGTGATGCATTGTTGTTACTTTAAGATACAGTGAAAACAAGCATCCAGGAAAATTGCAGCATACTCACACACCTGCATTTAAGAGAAGACAGCACTGTGCATGGCAGAAAAATTGACTTATTATGCCCTAACTTAAACATTCATGCTCCCTTTAACATCTCACACACATTACCTTATTGAAGCTTGTTTTCAAAGTTTACCTCAAGCGCCCTATCGCCCCCACCCTGCCTCAATCACCCTTATCTTTGCTTGTATTTCTAGAGCCTTCTCAAATCAGCCATTCATCTGAGACCAAAATATAAACTCAGGCAGCATTCTGAGGTGATTGCGTTTCATTTAACTTTTAGCATTTTGCAATTTAATTTATTTTTAAATTTACATCCAAGTTAGTGAGCATATAAGTTTTATTTAACTTTTCATATTCATTGCCTTTCTAGCTACATTTTAAGTACCTTGAAGGGAGAGACAAAGTCACTTAAAGTTTTTGGCCTCAGTTTCCTCATCTGTACCATGAGTGGGACTAGACCTCTCTCCTTATCAACTCCAGCATGCTGTGATTCTTGTTCCCAGGACTGAAAGTCAGCATTATGTTTTTTCTAGCTTTGCTTCCCCAAAATTCTCACTAGCCCAGAGATCCTGAAACCTAAGTTAGAAGCTACGGAGGAATCCCTCAGGCTTGTGAAGGCGTTAGTATTCCTCATCCTGGGTTGTCAGACAGCAGCTTGCTGGTGGCCTAAAGGTATTAAGTGTTAAAAAAAAAAACAAACCCAACTCATTACTTCTGTCATTTTTTTTTTGTTAAATAGGCAAATAGGAATTTTTCTATTGCTGATGGAATGTGTCTGAGTATTTATTTATTTATTTATAGATCTAAAATAGATAGATTTAGATCTGTATTTACCCCCAATTCTCAAGATGGATTGGAGGTGCTTTCCCCTGTATTTACCACTTACGGTCTTTCCCACACTATGGCACGATGCCTCTCTTTGTATTATGCCTCTTAGGGTCTAGCACCGAACTGTTTTGTGTTTTTGTCTTTGTGTTCTGTGTGGGATATACAGCGGCTTTCCCCAGCCCCCTTTTTTGCACGTTAGGGACTTGAGTTGTGTGTTAGCAGGGGCTGCTCGGGGCAGAAGTGAGCACTGGCCAGCCTGCTGCCCACACTGTTTGGGAGGCCAGCGGATAGGCTGCCAGGGGAGATATGCGTAGACCGTGCTGCCTCGGGGGGCATAGAGAAACCAAGTTCTTTGGGTGAACATTGATAGGCCTTTGAGAGGCACAAGACAGAGTCATAGCTCCATTAGCAAACTGCAAATCAGTATGTCCAAAACATGATAAGGATCCTACTAATTGGATATTTGGAAGTATGTTAAATCCAATTTAATACCTTCTATAATTAAGATTGAATTGCATTACTGATCTAGACAACTTTTTAGTACAGGTGGTTTGTTTCTCAAGTTCGACCAGAGAAATTTGTAGAAAGTTCTAGGTCTCACCCAGGTTTCAGTTCACACTGTACGGCATCACCCAAGTGAGTTCTAAGGGACAAAAAAACTTTACAGAAATTGCAGAACAGGGGAAGCATGTCTTTGGTGTCCTCCCCAACCCCTTCCGTGTTTTCCCCTCCCATCATCTCTTTGCCTTATTTTTTTTCAACGCAATTGGATCTACACTGGAGCACTTCTTGCTGTCTGTCATCTTATGTGTTTATTATCTCTTTCCAACCACAAGAATGTAAGCAAAATCCCAAACTTATTTGGGGTTTAGGTGACCATACTTAAGGCAGTCACAGCATAAGATACGAATATGCTTGAAAGAGGGGCTACGTAACATAAATTAGAGCTATTTGAAGATTCCTCAATTTCTCTCTCAAGTCCTGTCCTGTCCTCCAAATGCCAGACTTGGAATGTGAACTGCCTCCCCACTATGTCCACTTGGATGTGGCCAGTGTCCACTGGGGGGCCATCAGTCACCCTGACCCCTCCACCCACTCCCTCCTTTCCTACTCTCTCCTCTTGCAGCATTTCACTTCTCTGCAAACAACATCACCATTTCTGTTGCCCAGGCCAACATAGCCAAGTGACATGATACAGCTCATTTTCCTCTTCCATTTACGAGCAAATCCTACTCTATCTGCCTTCAAAATATAACCAGAATCCAAATCCTTCTCATCCCCTTTTCCACTAACACCTTAAACCTGAATCTAAGTCTCAACTATTCCAGTAGAATTATAATTGGTCTCCTTCTGTCCACTCATATTCTACTATTCCCTAAGTACTCGGAATGAAGTCTCCAAAATCTGAGAGTGATCACACATCCAGCTCTTTAAAACCCTTCCGTGGCTTCCCATCCCCCATATTTCCATGGCCTGCAGGGTCCTCCATGTCCTGGTCCCTCATGATATCCCAGACTTCATTGCTACCACCCACCCTCCATGCTCCTTTGCCCAAGGCTTGCTTACCTTCTCACTGCTCCTTGGACATGCCATGCCCACAGTGATCCCAGAATCTCTGCCCCTGCTTGGAACCCATCCTCTATGAATTCCTTTAGTTCTCAAGGTCTGTGCTCAAGTGCCACTTACTCAGAGAGACGTGCCATAACCTCTCCCCCCCATATAGTGCCCTCTTCAATATTTCCTTTACCCCTTTTTCTTCAGAGCACTTTTCACCATCTCTCATTAAGTGTTTGTGTATTATCTCTTTTGCACCATGGGAATGTAAGCTCAGAAGACCAGGCCCATTATGGGGAGAATGTGATTCAGAGTCAGGAAATTCAGTCATGGGGTGGAGCCTACAGAGATACCACCTGCACAATGGTATCCTGTGGCCCCACACAGGGTAGTTAGGGGAAGGGCTGAGTATTACAGATGACTAAAGTCAATATACTTTTTTCCTTAGGAAATGCAGAGAGGTAGTCAACTTTACCAGCTTTATCCACTTTTAGCCCTTAGGCAGCTGTGGGAAATCTTAGCTGTTGTGGACAAGAGTGCAAGAGAAAATCAGAGTGGAACACGTTGGTGTTTTATAATTTGATCAATAGAAACAATAATCATTATCATTTGCTAATTGCCCCATCATTATATTTCAGCCTTACATTAACATTGCCACATGTTCATACTAAAACCATTATTTGCCTTTGTTGTATTTTCATGTGAAACTAGACAACCATCATGATCAGACTTGGACTCTCATCATGGACTTTGATTCTGAACAGTGATGACGCAATTCAGTGAAGTTTGGAATCACCAGCACTACTCAGGATCTGAATTTTCAATCCCATGAAAGTGACAGAATAGCTACCACCTCTCCTAGGTATAAAGAAAAGATAACTTTCTTGGTGGTACCAAGTTTCCCTATTTAGTTGTCTATGTGGCTGATTTCCTATGTTACATTTAATTTCCTTTAGTTTTGTTAAGATTATGAATAATAAGGCACTGCCTTATATAATTAATACATGCATTTTAACGATTTGTCTTCAATTTCTTTCCAAAAGGGTATCCCAAATAAATGGAGGGGCCAGCAGGCTGGAGTATAGGGTATTCCTGAGCAGTGCTAGCCTCTGACGCTGCACTTGGTCTATAGTTGTATTTTACCAATACACTGAGGGGACGAAGTAGAATAATGGCAGATTGAGCAAACCTAATGTTTATCTATCTTTATAAAAATTTGCTTTAGGCTCTTTTCTATCTTGTCAGCACCCAGAACTTGTGACCTAAAATTTGCACAGAAATAATTTTACAGCAGCTCCGTATCTGTGTTTTGCTTTCCCTCAATTCAGTTACAGGTGCCGCCGCTTTCCGGAAACAGGTGCTCCTCGTTGTGACGTAGCCTCAGGTCAACAGTCGCCTAATGTTACGTCACATGCCTGCGTCATTCAGTTCGCTTCGTCTAGTCGCTAGGCATTTTATCGTCTCACCTCAGCACCGAAGGGGTGAGTGCAGGACAGTAAGATATTTTGAGAGGGAGAGACCACGTTCCCGTAACTTTTATTACAGTATGTTGTTATAATTGTTCTATTTTATTATTCTTGGTAATTTCTGCGCCTCACTTAGAAGTTAAACTTTATCATAGATACGTGCATATAGGCAAAAAAACATATATAGGTTCGGGACTCTCCGGTTTCAGGCGCCCACTGGAGGGCTGGGATTGGATACCCTGGGGGTAGGGGGAAGGTCTGTAATACCATCTTGCTATCTCTGCGTCACAAATCATTTTAAACTTTTACTTACAAGTCATTTTCAGAGCAGGTGACTCCATGAAAAGATAAGCATTGTGGTTTGGGGCTACCAGTTAAAGGCTTGTCAATCATCATTTAAAAAATAACCTACTTTACGGTGACATTTTTCATGGTAGGTTTTAGGAAATATCGAAGTTTTCTAGTATATATACATGTATTCGTTTGCAAATAAAAACAAATTTATTTTACTTAACCATTAGCTTTACCCTGCTTTTGGAAAGCATGCCTACATAATTTATCCGAGAGAGCGATATTAAGAGTAGAAGGGGGTGTCATTAATATTAATGCTGACTTCACAGGGATCAAGTGGGATTATCCCGGGCAATAAGGCAGAAGGGGATGATTTAACAAAATTCTTTGTTTTAATGTTAATTTCGTCCGAAGCGCTTACAGCTTTTCTCTCCAAGAAATATTCTGGATTCTAAGAAAGAGATAACAAAGTTGAGAAAAGGCATATAACAAGGTCAGAGGGAGAGATGTAAAACTCCAAAATAATGAAGACTGAAAAAAACGGGACTGACATTTTACAATCCGAAAAAGCACGGGTGACATTAGCCCCTTTTTTCCTAAGCCCTAATTTACCAGGATTAAAAGACATTCCTCTGAATTTCAAAAAATATTTTTTTCGTAACAGTGGATTAGAAACTATTTTTATGGAATGAGCAGGAAATTTCTGGGGCTCAGCAATTTAAAATGCAAGAGATGGAAACTATGGACAGAATCAAAATCCTCTGGAAGTACGTAGAGTGACAACTTCATTCATGTTTCCCTCTCTTGGCTATGAATGGATTAAGGACACGGATCATAAGTAACAAATGAAAAATACTTAAGTGCTCAGTAGATAAATGACAAATACTAATGGCTCAGTAAATGTTTCTGGGATATGTAATAGAATATATATTTTTAAAAGTCTCGTCATGTTCCCTCTGCAAAGTCCTATAATGCCACTACTGAAGAGCACTGAGTGTCCATTACGTGTCTGCAGTCTGCTCAAATTGAGGATGCTTTACTGTATGCAAAACACAAGTGAGAGACCTAAAAGAAAGCAGTCTTCTTTCTCTTCATAATAAATAGAAAGAGACCCAATTTCTTGAGCATCAGAAGATTTTGTAGAAAAAGTATTTTGGAACTGATGTTTCTGACCCAACTTATGACTCCTTTCAAGACCTGTAGCATCACCTTCTGCCTTGTTTCCTGACGGAGAGATGGGACTGGTACATGATAATGCCTACTGGAGAGGCGGGCTGGTGTGGTGATCAGGAGAGCAGACTTTGGGCCCAAGCCAACTGGGTTAAAAGCCCATTCTCCCATATCCACATAGATAACTTCAGGCAACATATCCTCGCTCTGAACCTGAAAAGCTTCTTCCTCTATAAATAGGGATAACAATGGTGCCAGCCTCCTAGAGTTGTTGAAGGAGCCAATGATTAATATGCACAAAGCACTTCGAAGTAGGCCTGGCACATAATGCCACAAATGTTACTACTGCTGCTACTAAAAAGCCGATGTTCCTTATCGTGATACTTGTGACTAGAGGCTGAATCAGTTCAGATACGGCTCCCTTTTTTGCCTTGGTCATTTGTTTAGATGAATTCTCTAATAAGGTCTTCTCTTTTTATAAACTAATTATTTTAGGAATGTACTAAATCTTGGTTTGAAGACGTGAAATAAATTCTCCTGGAGTCACATTTGTTTCTTTCCTGCGCAGATGGCTGAGGAAAATCTGTGTCGATGGCACCTTTATTTTGTACGTTAAGGCTCTGAGAACAGTGGCTTCCTGAGATTGACTCGGAGCCGGTTTTGATTGATTGGTCTCACCAGCACCCCAGACTGTGCCCGCAGATAAGAAGCCCACTGGGAGGAGATATCAGGGAAGGTAAGGATGCCATGATGTAGTCCAACCCTAGGCGACAGATGTCCCTTTATATGAGAGAGTTGGGGAACCGGCTTGGGGAAAGGGAAACTGCAGAGCAACAAAATGATCTTGATTACTAGTGACATCTCATCGCAATTAGGTTTTTAGCAGCAGCAAGAAAAGTTTATAAAACTTTGGTTTCTTTCACATCAAACTGCCCATGCCTGGAATATTTTAGTGTGTATTGTTCCTGCAACACCATCAAAAACACGTTCACTGTATTTGCAACATGCTGAGAAGGGCTAATGGCCAGTGCAGGAGTTCTCCTGGCTTCAGGGTTCAAAGTTATCTGTGCTCAGATTCAGCCACATAAATTATTCCCTGAGAGTAATCTTCACTGAGTTGCTAGGAGATGACCGGTTTATGTTTTCCTTTGATTATAGGGCATAACCGCCCCACTGTCAAAATGCCAAAAGTTAAAAAAAAAAAAAAGAAAGAAAAGGCAGTGATTGCTTAAGAATAATTTTTTTTGGCTACTTGCAGTGAGGTATTGAAACCTGGACTATTTTGCACACAGGGAGATTAAGGGAGCCAAAAAGATCTACATAGTGTAAGAACTGGTATCTGAGGGGCGGCTGGGTGGCTCAGTCCATTGAGCATCTTCTAATTGCAGCTCAGGTCATGATCTCGCAGTTTGTGAGTTCAAGTCCTAGGTCTGACCGCTCAGAGACTGGGGCCTGCTGCTGATTCTGCGTCTCCCTCTCCCCCCGCCCCTCCCCTGCTTGTGCTCCCTCTCTATCTCTCTAAAAAATAAACATTAAAAAAAAAAAAGAATTGTTAGTAAGACCAATTACATGTCAGTGGTAGTCATTATGTGACCAATGCTTTACATATTTGTTTAATTAAACTGGGTCATAATTTTTAGTAGTTTCTTAAAAAAATAGCATTATGCATAAGTATGGTGGATGGCTAATGGTTTAAAAGAAGCACTTACACATATTTGTAGGAGCCTGACATGGGTCAGAAGAGATAAAGGGCCTGCATTGGAAGAGTTTAATTAATCTCACCCCTCTGGATAGAGGTAAAATAAAAAGAGAAAAGACTGTAACTCTTCCAGCCCCAACACCAGGGCTCATTCCCTTATGCCACAACCATCTTCTGTACATATGGTTATGTGATATCTAATTGTTTTTCTGTGATAGCCAATTTGGTGATCAAAAGTGACAACCTTGTTTTAAATAATAGCCACTTACAGGGCTATGTGAATTGGATTGAATTACTTACAGTCTCTGTGCCTCAGTTTCCATTACTATAAAATGGGGAAAAATCATAGTATATATTTCTTAGGATCAATGTAGGAATTGATCTATATAATCAATATCAATTTCACTATATAATATAGTGAAATAATATATGTAATATACTTAGAAAATTCTTAGCAAAGTGGCTGGCACAAAAAAAATGATTAAGGTACCATAAGATAAGCTATCATTTTCACTATGATAATTAGCATTGTTAGTGTTATTTTACTGCGTCCTGAACAAGTTCAGCACCACACGAGAGCTTGAGGATCATGTATATGAAACTTGAAAAGGTTGAAAAGCCACAGGTTTAGATAAATAGGGTAGATGAATAAAAGCAGGAAAAGTTCAAGGAAGCAAAGAGAAAGCTGAGGATTTCTTAAATCTCTTGTCTTGTTAGTTGTGGATTACCATCCTGTTCTCCATCTTTCAGTGTATATGTGCCTCAGGCTACCTAAGACTGGCCATTGATTAAGCAGATCTTGTGAACAAGGGCATGCATGTTTATGACACTTAAAAATCATGATTGCCTGAGTGTTGAGCAACAGAAAGTACTGTCCTCTGGGACTTGGGGGTTCCAGACTCTGGTTGCAAACTGGGTGGGGGTCCTTAGGGTCTCTCTGCCTTTGTGGACTTCCATTTCCTCATTGCAAATGAGGTAGTTGGACATTGTTTTTTTGAGCTCCAGATTGTTGTAAATTTATGATCTATCTTTATGAGAACAGTGTGTGCTATATTTTCCTTTGCAGGTTAGCTCTAGGCAAACCTGTCACGTGGAAACTCAGAGGTATAAATCAGAAACAGTGAGATGATCTCTCTTTGCTCTATAAGCAAGTAACGCCCTCCATAAGTGGATTATCAGATCCTGTTAAATAGCAAGATGGCCCAATGACTCTAAAATCGAATATGGTTTACAGCAAAACAGCTTATCTGTTGCCTATTCTATAAGGAAAAGTATGTGATAGAGTTGTTTAAATGGTGCACTTAAAAAACTGCTCTGGGAAACCACTTTCTTAGAGAAAGGTTACTAAGAAAAATGAAGAAGGAAAACTCAGTGTTTCTGGTTTGGAGAAGCGGCAGGTGCGAGTCACAGCTCTGGTACTAAATCGAGAAGGCTCTGAGGAGAATGACGTAAACAGACTTGCCAGTATTATTTTTGTAGAGACTCTCAAACCAGCACAAACTGTACACTGTAATCAATTATTAAATGTGGCTCAGGCTAGGGCAGTCTATGCTAACACAGTTCAGATACGTTTTTCTCTCCAGCATCCTGTTATCAGTTTTGTGATATATAGAGTAACAGTTATAAGGATCAGTTTCTGCAACTCCATCCCGCAACCTACTTTTTTATTGTAAATAAACCAGATAAGGGGGAAAAAAGGCAAAGGGAGAAAGTGCCATGTTTCAAGCCATTTGTCTTGATATTTTAGTGACAAGCTTAATCTAATTAATTATATTTGGCTCTGACTAGCTTGCCATAAGGTGTTAGCTTTCAGCTGCAAATGAGTAGCACTTGACAAGGTGAGAAATCCTCCTTTGAATGTGAAATCATCCAAGATGCATTTCTAATCTGTTTTGAAAATGAAAGCCCTAGCAATATGTGATTTAAAAAACCAACAAACCCCCTCTTTTCTTGTGCGTGACAGCTGAGTTCTGCAGTGGAGGACTGTAGCCTGGTTACCACACATAGCAGAGACCGGTGTCCCCACATGCCCAGTCTTTCCTTCTTACCTTATTCTAGAAGTCTTAACTGGGCACACGGCTTTAGCCAGACAAAGATGACATTTCTTTTTCCCTTGCTTTGCTACCAAATTTTGGTTGGTGAGTGTGAGAGGAAATGATGTGTCTGCCCTCCAAGGAGCTGTGGCCTTAAAGAAAAAGGACATTCCTTCTGCTGTCTCCTTTTCTCCTTTCCGGGGGCTGGAATGCAGACCTGGTGTTTGGGTCTGGAACAGCCATCTTGACCATGAGAGGGAAGCCTTGTGTTGAGTGTGGAAGAAGGAGCCTAGGTCTCTGATAATTATGGAGCTGCTACTCTTGCGTTACCATTTTGTACTTTTATGTGAGTGGGCGGTAACTGTCTCCCATTTAAGCCTCTATTGTTTTTGGATCTCTGTAACAGGACCGAGCTTTTATCCCAATGAATGGACTGGGACATGTGGAATCAGCACATCACAATAGTCTCGTTCAATTTATGCATAGTACAAGGAGAATGGCTGTGATTTTATACTAAATTTTATTTTCCTTATACCTGTTGGATGTTGAAATGTTGGCTGGTAAATATGTTCCTGGTGGCATCATAGCCCTGTGCTTCCTTCGGAGATCTTCTTTGCTCCTTCCCTCCTTTTCCCCTTCCTTCCTTCCTTCCTTCCTTTCCTTTCCTTTCCTTTCCTTTTCCTTTTCCTTTTCCTTTTCCTTTTCCTTTTCCTTTCCTTTCTTGAATGCTTTATCATCTCCATTGGACTATAAATTCCTTGACAAGAACAAGGCATACATTCCATGTTCTGTAGTTTTCTATCCCAAAGACTAAACACAGAGTTTTACACATTGAAACAGTCCTTGATGAGCTTTTATTCAAGAAATACTCAAAAGACATGCACAGACCTGTAGTAATTTTCAACATTACCATGCATTTAATTGAATTCCTGAAATGAACAATTTGAAAACAAATGCCTAAATTATATGTAAAATTTAATTTCTAAGTTTGCAGGCAGAGCTTATTAATAACTAATGATAGCAATAAAGAAATTTCAGTAGAGTTTTAAATGATTCAGTAGCTCAAGAGAGAGCCTTTGGGACCAACAAGTAAGTAATATGATATCGTTAATAAGATGGAATTTGTAAATCTGTAAAGCCTTTAAATATAAAGCACCCAAAGCCTAATATTTATCCTCTTATTCATCATTTCTAGTAAAAATTAACTGAAGGTTGAGGGAGCTCACACCAGAAAAGACAAAATAGCCATGGAATGTATTATAGGAAGCAAAATGATTTATTCTGTAGTTTAGAAAACAAATGGAAAAAGAAGCCTTGAATTCCTCATTCTTCCTGAGTCCGATAACAGTAGATTCTGATTATTCGTGTATAATGTAAACTTCTTTACCAGTGAGGGGATCACTGTGACCAATTGACGAATCAAGTTGTATTCTACCTTGTACGTAATACATTGTGTATGTAATGCCTTTTGTTTTTACAGTGCAGAAATAGGGACAATATTAGCATTCCTAGGCATTTTCTAAAAATTTTCCAGAAGCGTATCTCTGCCAAAAAAGGCAAACCTCTTCTTGTATCTAAAAGGGTGGGTCTGGCTTGCTGGTGTTCAGTGCTAACCCACCTTATGTGACAACTGTACTGGGTGCCAGAAGACATTTTGTTTATTATCCTTTGATTTTGAGACCTAGAGATTATGTTTCTTGCATTTTTGAAAGATATTTACAGTATCATTTCAAAGGTGAATTACTGTTTTTTCACAGTGGAGATACTGATAAATCTGTCCCTTGGACTGAGGCATTGTGGGATGAGGAACATGGATTAAGGCTTTAAAGGCTCTTTGGATTCTGAACTTAAATGATATCACACACACACAAAAGGATAAACGTGAGGTGAAGGTGAAGGGTGTGTTAATTAACTCCATGGGGGGAACCTTTCACAGTGTGTACATCAAATCATCGTGTTGTATGCTTTAAATATCTTACAATTTTATCTGCCGGTTATACCTCAGTAAAGCTGGGAAAAAAATGTTTAGACATTAGTCACGGTTTCCAACATCTACTTGTTCGTGTGCCTGTAGGCATGTCACTTTGTCTACCCTGGCTTCCATTTTCTCCTCTTTGCAATGGGAATGATGCTAAACGTCCTGGTCTAGCATCATGTGATCACTCAGGCTAATAAGAGATAATCTAAAACAAAATACACCTTGAAGAAAAAAAATGAATTGCAATAAAAACTAACTTCTTGATTCTCCTGCTATTTTAGCGTGATGGGAACATTTGATGTGTTATCTATTTGTGGACAGGCACACTGTGGTGATCGACTTTCTGTAAGAATACAGAACAGGTAGCAGCGATTGAGGCATGTGTAAGCAAATCCTGGAGCAGCCAGCCAAAGACAAAACTGTTTTCTCACATTGAAACGGAACTTTGATCCAGATACGAAATGCAGATGAGGCTGGGAGGCAACACTATGGAGAGAGAATTTTTCTGGTGTAACCAGAAGATGAACCCTAGACCACAGTTTCAAGGAAACCAAACACTTTACTGTAAAGTAGAATAAGAAAATACCAGATCTTTATGCAAGAGCTAGATAGTTTGTGTTTCAGACTGCTGTGGAGAAAAGCGGGGGGCAGAGCTGTTTGAGGAGACGAAATCAATCACTTGAGGAAGGACCCTGCTCCGGAGAACTGAGGTCTTCCTCTTAGAAATTATAGACTTTCGTTCCTTATAATTAGGCCCAGTGTTACTCAACTTCCAAATAATTTAGAGGAAACTATTATGTGAGATTATAATTTTCCTCCAAAACAACCTAATCCATGTGTAGCAAAATGTCATAAGGGAGGAAAATGAGAAGCTGTTTAGCTTTTAGCCAAAACAATAGTTTGAGCCCCATGTCATTATAAAAACGGGCACCACTGATACCTGTGAAAGGGTTATGAGTTCTGCGAGAGGTTAGCACTAATCACACTTCACAGTAGCCCTCAAAAAATACATGAAAAGGAGATCGTTTTATCAGTGGGGGGTGGGGGGGAGGCAGATAGGGTGATGAAACGGTGATGAAATGTATAAACTGTCTACTTATCTGGAGAACAGGGACAGGGACGTGTGTTACTTTCTGGGTTTTGTTTTTGAAGAAAAAAAAAGAGAAACACCCAGGAAACTCTGACAAGGCAGGAGAGTTCCTAAGTCTCTGGATCTCAAAATTATTCTTCAATCCTAATCAGCTCTGAGCAAATTTATATTTATCTTAATTATTATTACGCACATGGGTATTTAATTAGAAAGTGGCATTGTTTGGAAAACTCTGCAATTTGGTCTCACTGAATTTAACTTGAAGCATCTCTGTTGCCTTTCTGGATATTTCTGAGGTGTGAAAATCCTGAATGTCACTTCAGAGTTTGCAGAGTGGCCTTCTCCTGCGAATCGTTTCTGGCATCTGATTTGTGGTGAAACATAACCAGGGCTGGATCTGTAGTTATTCTGGTCAGAACTTTGAAAAAGTCTTGAAAGAGTAGGACTTGAAGAAACCATAAGGGACCTTTCCTTTCGTACCTTTTTTGGCCCTAACAACTTTTTCTTTTCCTTTACTAAAGCATGAAGTATTGATAATACTATTGATATTCAGTGTCTATTAGCCTGACTTTTTGCACCCCTTTAATGTTACCTAAAACTCTACCCAAAATAGGTATCCAAAGTATCAGAAAATAACCAGTTTTCTAAGATTTAGTATAATTTCCTAGTTAAAGTGGGCCAGAGCTGAAGTCACAGCATCATAGGGGGAAGGAGACCATCTGAGAAATTAATCAATCCCAGAGCCACTTAAAGGCATATTGTATTTTGCGCACAACTTTGGTCATAAAAGCGAGCACCTGAAATAACACAGATACCTGTTTGCCGCAGCCTCGCAGCAACTTCACTGAAAACAGGAAAAGGCTCCTTTGCTCCATCTCCTTTAAGAACTTTGAAAACAGTCTTATGTTATGGAGAATAAGTACCAACCTAGTTTGAGTTATGGATCACATAGAATGGGTATGTTTTAATGAGCTTAAACCTAAGCAACGTATGTTAACAGAGTGATTTATTTCTGTGAGGATCATGAGAACATAACTGTGAGGTTTTAAGGGAAGCTAGGGGAAAAAAAAGCCCCAACATGCCAATACAAAATATGTTCAATGCCTATAAAAAAGCAGAGACACTGATTTGCTTCAAGCAGATTCTGAGCCTTATTCTAGTCACTTCCTTAGAATAATTTCCAGTGTTCGTTAAGGCATAGAGAATTGGGGGCTCCACGTGGGATGTGTGTCTTTGGAATTACGTAGTGCTTCTTTTTTAAGCCTGCGTCTTTCTAGTTCAGTTGTCTCTCTGTGTTCCTCTTTGAGGAACCACTGGAGTTCATGGCCACAGAGCAGGATGTTGACCCAGCTTCAGTGAATGTCAAGGTCCTGGGTCATAAGGAATGGAGAGAGAGCAGCTGTAGTGTATTAATCTAGACTCCAGCAGCGTTACAGCTACATACTTACAACCACTTTATTTACTTCACCCTGTTCTTGTTATGTCTTGTACACAAAGTGCAGGCACGTAAAAAGGAACCCATCTTCATGTTTTTAGTATGCTTGTGAACACCTGACACTCCAAGTAATTTTGCTTCTCAACTGCATATGCCAGTTCCTTTACAGCCGGGAGAGCAGGAAGCAATTCTGAGAAGTTAGCGTTTCATGGTTTCAACCTCTGAGTTCACAGCCCAAGCTTAATATTAAAAAGATCTTGGTTTCCTTGACTTACATATAGCTGCTTTTTTGAGGATGCTTCGGTATTTCAGGGAAAAAAAGACACCGTAAATTTAGATTTTAAGCAGTGCTGGGACAACTTTTGTGTGTTTTTATTGAATACCTGGAGGTATTTTCATGCATAGAGAGTGAAAAAAGGAAAAAAGAAGAGCGGCTAGGTAATGGTCTTCATAGCTTCCAGAAGGAACTAGTTATCCTTCAGCAGCAGTTGTTTTCTGGTGTGCTGTGGTATTTGCAGACTTGATCTCTGTGACAGGGTCCTTGTGTGCCAGCTGATGACCAGCTTTGTAGTCTGTCTTAGGTCTTCAGTAGGTGTACCTAACTTAGCTTCCTACCTCTTGTCACCCCCATTATACTGTTGCTAGAGGACTCTTCCTCAAACCTAGTCCCTTTGCCTCACTCCCTCCTCAAAACTTATGGTGGCTCTTGGTCATTGGAAAGGCCACCTTCTGACACTCTAGGATAACCTTAAGGCCATGCGCTGACCTGACTGTATTCTCCTTTTTCAGTATCATTTTTCACCGCATCCCTCACTTCAGCTATGTCTCTTTGCTCTTCTTGAATCCACCATGATGCCCATGCTATTCTGATCTAGATACAGAATTTCCTTAACCTTTTATTTCCTTAACTCCGAACCATTTTTCAAGGCTTCACAATCTCTGACTTAATTTATCTTTCTTTATGTGTTTTTTTTAAAAATGATTTCAATCTGTTTAAACCCCAAAAGGCACATTTTATCTTCCCCTTGTCAAAGATAGTGTCTGAAAAAAATCCTACCTGCATGTATTTCTCATAGCCTCGAACACGGAGAGATCTCAAGCCAGCTGGCTCATGTGTCCAACATACTGACTATAATTACTCTTCAGGTGTTCTCAAAACACTTTCTTGATTGACTCTAGAATACGTCTTCCCTTCATGTGTGTCTGTTTCAGAGATTAAGAGATTTGAGATTAAGGCTAGTTTCTTTTTTATCCTGTATTTCTCAATGCATCCATTTCAGGACCTGGCATATCTTATATGCTCAGTACATTAAAAAGAATGAACTAGGTGTAAGATTGTGTTGCCAGTTTAAATTTTAATGGAGAGCCTTTTTAAAAAAAAGAAATACAGTAAATCTTTGATTAATTCCAGAAAAAGATTTAGACATCTATTTTTGAGCATTTCTCCTGTTAATATTTTACAATGAACTTCAGCCTTCCATGGGTCAATAGCTACAAGCCACTATAACCTGCTATAATCCAAGAGTTACTAAAGGATGGGAATTACTCTGCGAAAAGCACCGTGCGGCAGAGGTCCCAGCTAGGAATCATTTCCACTGGTGCTGGATATTCTAGCTAATCATCTGTATTCAAAGGACAAGCTGCATTTGACAAAGCTTTTAAATCATCTATACCCAGAGGAGAAACTGCATTTAACAAAGCTTCTAAATGTTGGTTTCTGGCATCTACCATGTAGAAGTCTATTCCAGAGGATCAGGATACGGCCTCCTAATACAGCCTCTAGCAGTGCTACCTGGAGGAAGTTACTTAATCTTTCCAAGCCTCAATTTCCTCAGCAAGAAAAATGGTGTATAACAATTCTGTGGTGAGAATCCCAAGAGGTAATTAATCAAAATTCTGACTTTGTGCTTGGATATCAATGATCACAAAACATCAGCTCATGTTT